>NW_016017383.1:366375-387658 GCF_000320565.1 Sphaerulina musiva SO2202
TTTACTTTTACTAATATAGGTCATAAGTAAAATACGTTACTAATACTAATTACTAACGGAAGGTCGTAAGTAAAAGTAAAAGTAAAAGTAAAAAGTAATACTAATTAGTAAATACATTTACTAATTAGTAACGTAAGTAGTATAGTATAGTATAGTATAGTATAGTATAGTATAGTATAGTATAGTATAGTATAGTATAGTATAGTATAGTATAGTATAGTATAGTATAGTATAGTATAGTATAGTATAGTATAGTATAGTATAGTATAGTATAGTATAGTATAGTTTCTATACTTCTTTATATTATTTATATTTATACTTATACTATTAGGTATTTAAAGAGGTAAAGGCTTTAGAGGGAATTATATATAGCGGGAGTAAAAATTCTGAATAGTAGGAGGCTAAATTTGCCTAAGGCACAATATACGTACTATACCTACCTACTTTTCGAAGAGCTAAGACAAGATAAGGTCTCTAGGCAATTAAGAGATAGAGATAGAGATATCTACCTAAGTAATTAATAAATAGGCTTAGAGACAGAAATACCTAGGTAATTAAGAGATAGAGATAGAGATAGAAATAGAGATACAGACGGAGATACCTACTAACTAGTTAGGCAATTAAGAAATAGAAACGGCAATAGATACGGCGTAATAGATACGATACGATAGATACGACGCGATAGATACGGCGCGATAGATATATAGCGTAATAGATATATAGTATAATAGATATATAGCGTAATAGATATATAGTATAATAGATATACGGTATAATAGATATATAGTACGATAGATATATAGTGCGATAGACATATAGCGCGATAGACATATAGCGCGATAGACATATAGATTAGCGCGATAGATATATAGCGCGATAGATATATAGCGCGATAGATATATAGCTAGGCCTTATTATAGGTACAACCTACCCTAGTAGGTATATAGGGTAGGTTAGGTATTAGCAATACCTAATAGGTATAGGTATTTAGCTAGGTATACCTAACCTATCGGGTTGGGTACAAACCTAGTAGGTATTGCGAAACCTAGTAGGTATTGCGTACCTATTAGGTATTGAATCTTCGTATATAGAAATAAAAAACCTAGAAACCGGGTGCCCTAACGAGAGCGAAGAAGCGATTTATTTAGACTAGGTATAAGAAAAGAAACTGTATATAAACCCGATATAGATACGAAAGTAAAGATTATAGTTAAATTGAATAAAGAAACTTAGGATTATATATACGCTATACTACAAGTTGTGATATTTTGAATCTTAAGAAATATAGTCGGCAAATATAGTCGGTAGGTAAACTTTATATAAGCTTAAAGCAATCTCCCTATAATCGTCTTATAGTATTCCGGAGGCACTCTTGCGCAAGCTTGAAGCTTAAGTGTACTAATCGCTTTAGCTCCTCTACTACATTACCCTCGTTATCGCTAATCGTATCTAAGTTACTAATCCGTTCTATAAGATCTTTCGTCTACTCTCGGTCTTTACTAAGGATCTCCTATAAAGTTAGAGTACTAAGAAGCGCTTAGGAAACCTCTATAGCCTCCTAGACGATAAGAACTCTAGTATCGTACTTATCGTCCCGATAGCGAAAACGAGATACTATTAATCTAGAGAATATTGCTATAGTATATTAGCGATTAAAACAACTTTAGTGTCGAGCGATACTGAAATCGCGCTTATACCTAACTCCGGCGGCAGGAATATAGAGAATATCCCGCGCTATTAATACGAGAGTAGGGTACTTAGACTCTATTAAAGACTACGTCTTTAGTACCTCGAATAGATCCCCTTTATCTATATTAGCGTCTAAATAGTCGGCGAGCTCGTTATCCTCGTTAGTACTACGTCTTTGACTTTAAGAAGACTCTATACTCCTACTAAGAGTAAAGTCGATATAGCCTTTATACCGACTTCTTCTAAAACGGCCCTACTAGGTAGAGGTACTTAATAATAAACGATAGCTCTTCTCCTACTCTGCCCTTAGCTTACCCTTATAATACGCGCGGTAACTTTTATCCCTAAAGTTATCGCGTACCTAGAACTTCCGCTTAAGGCAGGGGGTAAGGAGGACGCTAATACCGTAGTAATCGCTAAATCGATCCTAGGTATCTCGATAATATTTCTCTAGCTTAGCCTAAGCAGCCTCGTATACCTAAAAGACATCCTTCTTCTAGAGTATCCTCTTATTCTTAAGTCGCTTTATCGCCTCCTCTAGAATATCGAAAAGCTTGTTGTAGTATACGAGGACAAGGTAAATCGTCGGACCTTTCGTAGTTCTAATTACCGCTATCGCCGCTGCAAATAGTTTCGTAAGGTCGATAAGGTACTTTACCCTTTGCTATTCTTCGGAATCGATACCTATATCTTTAATTAGGTTAAGTCGCTCGATATAAGATTTAATAACTACTTAGAGTCTACTAAAGCGATCGAGTATTAACGTTATTAAGGATTACCTTATCTTTACGTCTTGAACGACCCTTAGGATACGATCTTGAACGCCTTTCTACCGACGGTACTTTACAAATAGCTACTTCTTTTAAAGTATCTCTTTCTAGAGGTCGATAAACTATTCGAACCTTTAGGAGCTCGAGTTAATAAAGACGTAAAGCTTCCGGATCTAGAGATCAAGATTAGCTAGAGTAACGTACTACCGACTATAATTGCCGACTATACGAGTCGACTATACTTTCGAGGTAGAAGGGTTTATAGTTTATTAGGCGTAGATACTAATCTTACCTTTAAAAGAAGATAGGGTATACTATTAGCTTAAGGACGGCTAATTTGCTTACTCTATACTCTTCTTCTCTATAATATCTTTCTATCCTTGTCGTAATCCTAGAATTCGGAAAGGTCGTTCGTAGAACAAAGCCCTAGGCGGTCGAAAAAGGCCTTTAAAGGAAGTTAAGTAGTATAGGTAAAGTAGGGAAATCGCTCCGGACGGCTACCTCGATTATACTCCGTAATTGCCTCCTCCTCTTCCTCTCCTATCTCTAATTCGGGACTAGTCTCCGTACCTAGATAGAGAGGTAGCTACTCTAAGCTCGTTAGTAGCTTAGTAACCGTTATACCGTACCTCTCTTAACAAGTATTAATCGCTAAAATACTATAGAATATTAGAGGAGAGTAATAATAGTAGAGTAAGTATCCTTATATCGTATTGTATAGCGTCTTATTGTTAGAGGCGTTATCGTACGTAATAGCAGTTAATCGGCGCTTAATCTCGAACTCTTATAAGATCTCGAATAGTATCTCCGTAAGATAATTACTAGTATAACGGCTAGTAATATAAGGGAAACCAAGCATCCCTTCGTACTAAGTCTATTAGTCGTTAATCTAGTAGACCTATATAGTTAGGAATAAGGTTTTTATAGTCCTAGATTGCTAACTATTATATACGATAGCTATCTTAAATCTTCTAGCAAGACGGGCTTTAAGGGAGTCGGCGGAGTCTATAACCTTAGTATCGAGTATCCTTCGGTATATCGACGCGTATTTGAACGGAATTGTCTCGACCTATCCCGGGAGTAGTACTATATAAGTCTGTTTTACCGAGGGTCGTTCAAAGAACTAGAATAGTAGACCGTTGTCGACAATTATCTTAAAGTATAGGCGCGGGAAATCGTCTAGTATATAGCCTAGGTCCCTTGTCTACCGTAGATTGCTAACAGTCTAGAAATATCGTCTTAGTATAAGTAGCTAGATGTAGTCGGCAGACGTAGTCGGCAGGTATAGTCGGCGTTAGTTAGTACTTACTTATCGATACTTCGCGGCTATAAACATCTCCTTTATAAACCCTCGCTTATCTTGTTTCTCCTAGTAGTTCGAGGAGTCGAGATACTTCTCGACAGATATTGTACTAGTATTTAGTACTAGATGTTTTAGTATAGCGTTATAGCATCTATATACGACTTTAGGCGTCGTATCTTCTTAAAGTATTCCCTCCTCTAGGAAATCCTATACCTAAGATATCCGAGACTTACTACTCTAGGTAATTAGGGACCGATCGAATATAGTACGACCGTTCCGCTTTTTAAGGCGCTTTCCGGTATAATTCTACTACTGTACCTCGTACTAACGCTCAAAGTTGTCCTTATACCTAAGCCTCTATAGCTAGCAATTTGACTTAATATCCTACTCTTCTATATAATTAGGCTCGATAGGGAGAATAAGGGAACTATCTAGTTCCTCTTCTACTAGACTCGGCCGTCTCGTTCTACGCTGCCTAACGTTAGGTTATCGTCGGCGTCGACCTAGTATTAGACTCGATAGCGTATTAAGTATCGTCCTATAGCGCTAGCGTAGCCGTACGCTCGATCGCGTAGGGGTCCCGGAAGAGGTATCGGGCTAGAAGGAGGATTCGAGCCGGGAGCTTCCTACTCCTAGGGAGGACGAGAAGGAGGACGAAAACATAGTAGATAGACGACAATAGCGTAAAAGTCTAGAGGTATCTTAAAGAAGTAGGAGTAGAAAGGGGAAAAAGAAAGAGAATTTCCTGTACTTAATTATAGTATTACGCTATAACAAGGGTATAGCTAATAGGATATACCGACATTCTGCTACATCCGAGCTAACCTATCGAAACCCTAGTTTAGGCGTCGCTTGCTATTTACCTATCGCTTCCGCTTCTTAGTCTTAAACTTTAATAAGGGTAGCTAGTCTCTTGTCCTTCTTAACTAGTTCCTCGAGACTAGAAATCGAGAGATAGAGTTCGTCTTCTTAGAGGAGGAGGAGCAGGATAGCTTCGAGAGTAATACTAGTATACTCTTTTACACTATAATAGATAAGGCTATCTATTACTACTAGCTATATTGTCTATTCCTTCGTAAGAGAGTTCTCTTTCTCGTACATCTTGTACGCTATCTTCGCAAGATACTTGTTCTCCTTTATTGTCTTTAAAGGTAAAAAGCCGTTAGCTATATAGTCGTAGGTAGGGGGAATAAGCTAAGAAGGGCCTAGTAATCGCTCTCTATAGTAGGCTTAAGCTTTAGTATCCTATAATAGGATATTCCGGCAAACGGCTCGCTTAATAGGCGAGAAGATCTTATATAGTAATAGTATTCGGACTTCTTTAATACAAATCTGGAATTATAATTAGTTTCTATAGTCGGCAAATATAGTCGGCAGATATTTATCTTTATTGTCTCGCTGCTAACGATTTTCAAGACCTCTTTTATACCTTTCTTATTTAGTATATCTAGGTTCTTAAGGATAACAATCTTGTCCTAGAAGTAGTAAATAGAAGAGCGCTATTAATTATAGGCGGTCGAAAAAGTAGAAGAGGATACCTAGATAGCAAAGGTACTAATAGATTAAGAACTGATTCCAAGGGAAGGTAATAATTGCTAAGGCCGCTAACCCCTTTATCGCACTCCTCGCTAACAGATAGATACTCCTATTCCTACTTAATCTAGTCTTCTTTCTAGAATATTAATTATTCCGTAGAGTCGATATCGCCGAGTTCGAGAAACTAGTCGGCTTTATTAATCTTTGCCTACTCGTCGGGAGGAAGTATTGTACTCTTTCTAGTCTACTTCTTTAAACTAAATCAGAAGTTAGTACTTAAATCTACCGACTATATCCGCCGACTATATCTGCCTACTATACTTACGCTTTTTAATTATACTCCTTTATATATATCTTTCTCTAGCCCTCGATAAGTTCCTATTGCTTATCTTTAGTAAGGCTCTTAAAGCTCGTATACTCCTTAATTTATGCCTTTTTGAATTGCGCAAAGGATTCGTTACGCGCTTTACGGTATCGATCCTATACCCTCTTTTCTTCGTCTATTACGGTAGTACGCTCTCTGTTCCGTAGAGTATTTAGCTTAAGAGAGTACTCCTCGAGTAACTTCGAGGCTACGCCGAGCTTTACGCGCTTATTTGCTAGTACCTCTAGGGCATTACTCTTACGTTTCGGTATAGTAATAGTTTCTAATATTAGTATAGTAGTTAAAGAAGAACTCGGTCTAATTACGAAGGTAGGTATCGACGGCGCTAGTAAAGATACGGAGGTACGGGTATTATAGAGGTATTGTAGTAAGGTAGTAAAGTAAGAGAGAGAAAGTAAATTTATCCTACTAGAGTAATTTAAGGTTTAGGCAGTAGCCGAATCCCGGTATTAGTTACGCCGGGCAACGATACTACCTATCCTTCCGGACTAATAATACTCTACCGCACTACTATACCGCCGACGTTATTCTAGATAATAAGTATAAGAACTATACGTAAGTTGCCCCCCCCCCTCTAGGCGTTATTAATTTCGAATATAAGTTATTGTCCGTTCGTTCGCTACTACTAGGACAACTACTAGTAGGGGTTATATATATATAGTATATAGATATCTATGTTAAAACGATATATATATTAAGTATAGATATCTAGGACCTATATGTAAATACGCGTCTAAATTATATATCCGCTCTAGAGAAAACAATAGGTTCTATAGCTATAGATAAACGTATTCGGCAGACGTAGTCGGCGTATAAAGCATATACCCTACTAGCGGCCTTAGGATATATATAGAATCCCTGTATAGATTACTAATTACCTTCCTACGAGATCCGATATACTCTAGAGATAAGCGCCTTAGCAAACTCCGGGTTTTCCTTATATCCCCCGTATTTTCCTTCTCTCTTTTCTTCTCTATCGTTAACTTTGTTAATCAACCGAGATATACTTAAAGCTCTTAAAATGCCTAATATAGATACTGTTTCCCTCTCTACCTACGTCTCTACCTCCTTTCCTAGGGATAATAACAACTAACTCGACTATAGACTCGATTTACTATAGGACGAACAATCGAGACCTAGAGGGCTTCCGAAGGCTGCTTTTGATAGCGGAACTAATATAAGGACTTAGAAGTAGTTAGATAGGATATAGGAGGAACGAATAGAGCCGCTCGAAAAGATATCCTATCTCGGAAAGGGGAAAGAAAAGTAGGGAACTTAGGGTACCGTAAAAGTAATCTACAATCCTAATTATAGCGGAGAGAAGGAGGATAAGTAGGTAACTTAAGGTACTATAGGAGTAATCTATAATCCTAATTATAGCAGAGAGAAGGAAGAAAGGCAAGCAAATTAAGGTATAGGTCTAGTAATCTATAGTCCGGAGACTAGCGAAGATTCGGATATACCGATTAGGCGGCGTATACGACAACTACCTTAACCGATAGCCTCTCCTAGACTAAGTAAAAGCCTTGCCGAAAGGAGGCGGGGACGTACGAAACTAGTCGCGAAAAAGTCCTATCTAGGGAATAAGAGGCCGATAGGGAGTTAACGGCCGTAGAAGAAGCCTATAATACGAAAGGTACCTAAAGCGAGAACTAAGCGACGAACAAAGCCTAGTATAGCTACTCTTCGCGAGATTAGGAGATACTAGAAGACGACCGAGCTATTAATACGTCGACTACTATTCTAGAGGATCTGTCGGGAAGTTACTTTAGATATTGTAAGTAAATCTTCGAGTAGCGTATACCGGTTCTAAGCAGAGGCCCTCCTCTGTCTATAGGAAGCGACGGAAGCGTTTCTTATACTTAAGTTCGAAGTCTCTAATATACTTATAATATATACGAAACGAGTAACGTTATAGCAAAAGGATATAGTACTTTGTCGATAGATTCGGAAGCGCTTCCTAGAGGAAAATAACGGAAAAGATAACTTTTAAGCTTTTAGGAATCTGCCGACTATATCTACCGACTATATCTACTAACTATGTCTTAGGGGAAGGATTAGGACTCCTACCGAGAAGACTTTCCGATAATATTTACTACCTATACCGACCGTACCTACCGACTGTACCTGCCGACCGTACCTGCCGACCGTATCTGCCGACTATACCTACTAACCGTACCTGCCGGTTACTTCCGGCAATTAAAGATTATATACGCAAACCTTATTTAGATCTCGTATAAAGTGCGTATATATTATTACTTAGGCAGCAAACAATCCGTAGCCTCTAATTAGCCGAGCGGTTGTCTTCTAATAATACAAAGTTACTCTCTACTTTAGAAAAAACCTAACTTACTATATTAATATTGCCCCCTTCTTTTCTCTCTCTCCTTACTACCTCTACTATACTATACTATACTACTATACTATACTATACTACTATACTATACTATACTACCGCTACTATACTATACTATACTACCGCTACTATACTATACTAGCGCACTAATCTACTACAATAGCCTCGGCTATATCGATTGTATAGAAGCGTAAACAATCGATTGCTCGTAAGACTCCTCGTACTAGTAGAAAGGGACTTCCTTCGCGTATAGGTAGTAAAAAGCTTCTAGGCGCTTGTATTAAGAAGGGATATAGATATACCCTAGATAGTAAGTAATTCTAGAATCTAGATCTATAGTCGGTATTTATAGTCGGTATTTGTAGTCAGTATTTATAGTCGGTACTAACTTCCTTAAAGCATTAGCTCTTAAAGAGATTAGGAAGTACTAGAAGGAGAGCCTGCTCTATATTAAGAAAACCCTATTTACTAGACTTATTAAGAAGCTCGTTATAGATTAGGCTTATATACCTCTTCGTATTTAAGCAAGCGCTCTTAGCGTTCTTCAAGAATATACTAAGTCTCTCTTAGTAAGAATCTTTACCTATAAGTCTTCCTATTTCTTATTCTTTCTAATTAATTACTTACTTACTTACTTACCTCCTCTAGCGGCCAACCTTTTGGCTATTTACGCTAAGCGCGTTATACTCTAAGGCAAAGATATAGAGTATCTTCGCTCGCTCCTTAAGGAGTAGGGTATTTAGCCTAACGATTTCGTAGTCTGCCCTTATAATTCTAGTCCTATTAATCCTAATTTCATCTATATAGAGCTAAAGAAGAACAAAGCTCCTAAGGTACTGAAACCGAAGGCTACGCTAAAATGTAAGCCTCTCCTAACTAAGAAGCCTCGACGAATTGTTAATTACGATTCCGACGAGGATATACTAGACGCTACTTAGAATCCGACTATAGACAACAATAATAGCGAGGATACTACTACTTAGTAGGCAACTTTTAGTAAGTTACTCCTCTTTTATTATTAATTATAATATACTAATTTAATAGCTTAGGATAATACTCCGCTACTCCTAGATAACGAGCAAGAGGAAGATAAGTAGGACGTAGATAATTAGGACGAAGATAAGTAGGACGAAGATAAGCAGGAGCAAGATAAGCAAGATTAAGATATCTAAGGTCGAGACTTTTAAGCTAGTTATAATTAAGAAGAGCTAGATAATAATACTAGCGATAATAAGCAAACTCTTAAGCAGAGGTTAGAAGCCTATACTAATAAGTTAGTAGCGGCAGCTTACGCGCTTACTATTGCGAAAGAGCGTTTAGAAGATAGCGTACGCCTTGCTTAGCAAACTCTCGAGGGAGATGCGAAGAAAATTGCGCGTTAGTATTATAGTTAGCAGCGGCTAAACTTCGAAGATTAGCTTTACGCCTATTAAAAGATTTAAGACGCTTAAGCAAAGGAGCAATCTGCTCTAGATACTTAGCTACTATTAAGCGGCTAGGCGTGTTTCTTTTACGTAGGGCGTTAGGGCAGAGCCGAGAGCCGGACGGCCCGGGAGGGCCGTACTACTCCCGGCGGGTAGCTATATAGAGTAGTTTTCTTCTTTTTAGGACGGAGGAGAGGACGGACATAATCAGGACGTAGACGTACGGATACCTACTCTACTATAATTAATGTCGTTACCCTACAGTATGCTTTGTCTTCTAATATTACCTTTCCTACTACTTACGGGTATCTCCGCGTCCTTCCGGATCTCTACCTATCCTACCCCTTTTACCGCGGAGCTACGCTGTAACCTACCGCGAGCCGAGCCTATCCGATTGTCTACCCGAGGACGGTAGTAGGAGAGAGGGCTTTACGGTAATAAATAGAGCCGAAGGTAGGGCTATTATATACAAAATGCAAGAGCAGGAATAGTTGTAGGTTAGAAGAGGAGGGCAAAAAGGGATAGGTATAGGGGATAGGATAGGAGATAGGGAACGCGTTTAACCCTAAAAAGGAGACTATTACAACGCGGTACGAGAAGGTATAGTATTAAACGACAAAGTTCGAGATTGATTAGGCGTAGTTCCTAGGGCGTAGTTCCTATACTAGGTAATACGGTATAAGGTCAAGGTACGATACGATATAGTAGGGCGTAGTTCCTAATTCGGTATAAGGAAGGGTATAGTTCCTAATTAGGTATAGGGCAAGCTACGATATAATACGGTTACGAACATAAGGCAGGGAAAGTAATTAACGCGACGTTAGAGAAAGGGGGTCTTTAGCCTTAGAGATAATAGACGTTATAGGGAGGCCGACGGCGAGGTATAGGCCGTAAGAGCGAGCGGCCGACTAATATCGCAGAACGGAAGAGGGGATTCGGGATTTGAGTTATACTAACTGTAATATAGGTACTAAAAGGGGTTAGGATTTAGTTAGGCCCCCGGGGCCTAACCGAAAGGGGTAGGATTAAAGTACTACTACCTATAGCCGAGGAGATTAAGATAGAAAACAAGACTAAAGACGAATACGTATACGTATATACCAAAGAACGAGAACGTACCGAACCCGTATACGTACGTACTAACGGACGAGAACGATATTAGCTACCGAATACTCTAACCCTGTTGCTAATAGCCCCTGCCGCGCCGACTCGATCGAGAACGCCTCTATAGACTTAGACGAGTATAATCGACAGCTTAATATCTCGATCCGAAACCGCCCTATTAATATAGCATCTAGATCCGGACTAGCCGCGGCTAGGCCTTCGGTGTCTATACCTACGTTAACTCCGTCGAGTAGCTCTGCTTATCCTACTACGCCGAAACCGATAAGCGCGGAAGAATAGTACCGGGCTATAGAGCTTCTCGTAACGAACTAAAACGTTATATCCTCGATAACCTCCGGCGTCGCTAGTATAATAGAGAAAATTACCGAAAGGAGCGAGAGGTCTACGAAGGAGCTGCCTATACCTAGTACCGACGGCAACCCTACGTTTAACGGAAACAATATTACGGACGCTCTCCGTCGTTACGAGATAATAAGGGACAAGTACCGTATAAGTAAGGACGAAAAGGAGGTTATCAACGATTTTCTTCTTAAATATAATATAGTTACCCGCTCTAAGATCGAAGGCCTCGACCTATCCGGTAACAACTAGGCAGAATTTAAGGAGAAGGTAACTATTAATTATATCGAGAAGGACTACTACAGCAACGTTACCTCCCGGGAGTACCTTAACTAACTGTATAATACCCCGCGCGACGAGACTAGTAATAACCTACATTTCCTAAAGCAATTTACCGCTGCTATTAGACGCTACTCTACGGCGGAGCTCTCTAACTTTAACTATACTAAGCTCTTTCTAAAGGGCCTGCCTAACAAAGTAGAGATAGTCCTTTAGGGAGAGTTCGGTCTATACCCTAAGTTGCTAAAGACGTATAACAACTTTAAGAAGGTTTTCGCTACTAGGAAGAGGCTTCTTAAAGGGATAGACGGTTAGCGGTATACGAAGGATCCGACTACCGTAGCTAGACTCGGCAAGTTATAGGAGAACTTGGCCGGCGCTAGTTCGACTTTCTTTAAGGGTATACCGTCGATTACAGCTCCGGCCTCGAAGAACGATAAGTTTAACTCTAAAGTTAACGCCTTTACCGAGTAGTTTAATATCCTCCGACTCGACCTCTACTAAGCCTTCTAAGGGAAAGGAAGTAGCAACGCGCGCCTAGTAAACCCGCCTAGCGTAGTTTAGGCTTATTATAGTATAGTTGCCTTAGGCTCCGATTTGGTCGGGCCCCCGGGGCCTAACCAAAATCTCGGGTATAGATCTGCTACCTACTACTCTACGACGTCCGTACCTACTAACTCGGCTAGAGCCCTAACCGGTACCTACAGTACGTAGTATCTACCTATGCCCGGGCCTTCGAATTCTAATAGCCTATATTTATCTATAGAACCGGCGAGTATCCGTATCGATATAATATAGGTTACTAGTCTACTAAAGGATTGTTATTTCTAATATAGTAACGTCTCTTACTTCGCCTGTAAATACCCGATTGTAAGTAATCTTACCTAGTAGGGGTTTATATACCGGAATAAGAGGAATTACTACTTCTTTAGCCGAGCCGGTTAATCTCTATCCCTATAAGGGATTAAATGTAGATAGGACTCGTAGTACCTACGCCTGTCCTAGATCCTACCTTAGTTAGAACAGGAGATAAACTATAGTAACCCGATTAAGTTCCCGGCCTATCTTCGTATAGCTATTAATGCCGCTAAAAAGAGATTCTGTCCTCGGGATTAACTTAGCGTTCCCCCGGTAGTTGCCCTACCTACCGTCGCTACGTAGGCGCTCCTTACTCCGTAGGCTATCTAGGCCTATACCTTCTTAGGTTATACTATATAGGACCGGTACGCTACCGAGTATAAGGATAAACGAGCGCGGATAGAAGAGATTGTAGATAAAGAGGACAAGACTATCCTCGTTTAGGCTATAACGCGACCGGCTAAGGAGCTATCGCGAGAGGACTCTTAGCAGAAGGAGGCAAGGAGGCTTATACCTACTATCCTAGGGAAGAGCTACTTAGCAAAGGTAGTTAAGGCTAAGGCTAAGGGGCAATAGGGTACCGCTACGACGAAACAGTTAGAGAGGGCGATATAGAGGTCGATTCTTCCTATAGTTAGTAGTAGGTCTCGGGATCTAGATACGGATAACGACTACGATAGTAGGTATAAGGTAGAAATAGTCGACCGGGAGGATAAGGAAGCTATACTTAGACGGAGCTAGGATTACGCTACCGAGCTAGCCCCGGTGAACCCGCCGACGAAGACGAAGAAAAAGCCTACGATACGTCGCCTAGATAAGCTAATTTAGGACAACGAGCCTAGGGAGGGCGTTATCCTATCCTTTTCGTCCTCTAAAGATTTCGTCTTCAGTCTGCTTACGAATACTATTCTACCGGCGATAACGGTTAAGGAGGTACTTCGAATAGGTAATCCGTTTACTAAGGGTTTGTTCGCGAGATTTGCTAACGACCCTACTACTTAAGAGGCTATTAAGCGTATTATAAGTCGAGGGACCGATACGAGCCCTCCTACCTAAGTTGTTGTTACCGAGACGTCGATTGTTCGCGTAGGGAAGGAGGATATCCGTCGCCCGGCTCGGGTTCCTAACTAGATATTCGTTTAGATATTCCGAGCTACTAGGTAGTATAACGACTATAAGGCTATAGTTTCCCGCCTACGCCTCTATCGATCGAGGCAGCTCTATAAAAGGGTTCCTAACCGGATGTTCGTTTAGATAATCCGAGCTACTAGGTAGTATAGCGACTATAAGGCTATAGTTTCCCGCCCGCGCCCCCGACGACCGGAGCAGCTCTACGAAAGGGCTAAAGATATTGACCTATCGGCGGTAACGTAGGACTATACTATAGTACCTAGTATCTAGGTCCTAGTAATATTCGGGAGTAATATAGGCAAGGTCTGTAAGGGACTAGTTAATAAGGGTACTAAATTAGTTATCCTTCGGCAGAGTATCGTTTAGAAGTACGGTTTGCTAATAACGTACTAGCTAGATAAGATTAATATATCTACAGCGAACGGGTTAACTAGGATTGTCGGCGTCTATTAGAGACTGCCTATCTCGGTATATAGCGTTACCGTTGCGGTAACGGCGTTTGTTACGAATGCGGCGTATACTATACCTCTTATTCTAGGCCGCCTATAGACGAGGAAGACGAGGTTAGTTACGAAAAACTATAACGATAGGTCCTAGGAAGGTACGATCTCCGACCCGGCAGGTTATTCAGTAACGTTTACCGGTACCGTCGGCGATATAGGCTACTAACGGTTTGTTACCTTCGGCGGGCGGGGAAAATTAGTAGCGGCGTCGAAGCTATAATAGCGTCTACGTCGGGTTTGTCTTTAGCACTTACTAATATTTAGTTAGGCCCCCGGGGCCTAACCGGTACGGTACGGCCTAGGTCTGCCGTAATTTAGGTTTAGGCTAATATCGCCTCTCGCGGTAAACGGGAGGGTTAAAGGTTAGGAATATATACTACACGTATCGTCGATAGAGATCCGGACGAGGACGATTAGGCGTTCCGGTCGATACTATATTACTCCTATATTAATTAGGCCTACTCCCGCCGCGCCTATACTACGTACTACATCCCGGTATATACTATATATAAGCGGAAGGCGTAGAAGATCCGGCCTGTCGACGTCGCCGTAGATATCTCGAAGAGTACGTCCCCTAACATCGGTACTGCTACTAAATAGAAGGAACTATTTCTTCGATAGGAGGCGATAATACTACTAGGGACCGGACTATATAACTAGCGCTACTTAATTAAGAAGTTCTCGGATATCCTATAGAGCAGTCGACTTACTCCGGAGGTATTATATATAGTCGAGATAGATATAGTCTTAACAATCTAGGAACGTTATCTACTCGAAGAGATACTCTTTAATCGTAAGGCTGCTTTAGTAGCGAATTTTACGTATCTCGGACGGGTTATTCCTAGTATCGTACTACTATAAGTTATTCGTACGGTCCCGTATATACTATAGAGTTATCCGGGTTTTCGTCTTAACCCCTCCCTACTTATAGCGATAGAGGGTATTATCTAGGACCGGTATAAAGCTAGGACGTTAGAGTATAGTAAGGGCTACTATCGGAACCTATATTTCCTAGTTGCGAAGAAATCCTTAGCCCCCGGTCAGTTGCCTACTAAGGAATACTATTGCCTTATTAACTCTACGATAGAGATTAACCGGGTTACTATTCGCGACGCTAGCCTGCCGCCTAATACGGATAAGTTCGCCGAGCACTTTGTAGGGTACAAGGTTGCTTCCCTCCTTAATATTTTCTCTAGATACGATTAGGTCCCTCTCGCCGAAGAGAGTCGAGATCTTATAGCTTTCTAGACTTATCTTAGCCTGTTCCGGTAGACTACTCTACTCTAGGGCGCTACGAATTCGGTTAGTTAATTTGTCCGGGTTATAACGCGTATTCTTATAGATTATATCTTATACCGGTCGCTTCCCTTCCTAGACGACATTAGTATTAAGAGGCCGAAAACTAATTATAGCGGGGAGGAACTCGAGCCTAGTCTACGGCAGTTTATTGTTGAGTATATCGTTAACCTCGACCAAGTCCTCGCGGATATTAAGCGTACCGGTATAATAGTCGCTATTAAGAAGCTACAGATCCTCTAAGAGTATATCCGTATTATAGGGTATATTACGGATGCCGATAGCCGCTATCCTAATATAGCCCGCGTAGCGAAGATCGTCGACTAGCTAGACCTAAAGTACTAGAAAGACGTCCGGATGTTTATTAGCATTATCGTCTACTTCCGTATCTAGATACCTAAGTTCGCGCTTAAGGCTAAGCTACTCTACTACCTACTTCGGAAGGACGTTGAATTCGAGTAGACTACGGAGTGTTAGCGTACTAAGGACATACTCGCGGTAGCCTTAGTTAAGGCTCCGCCTTTAGTCCCTATCGACTACTCGGACGGGGTAGGCACTATTATTATCGCGGTTAATTCTAGTAGGTCCGGGTATAGGTATATACTAATACAAGAGGACGACTATAGAAAGCGACGACCGAGTCGTTTCGAGAGTAGTATATAGTCCGCTAGCTAGCAACGGTACGATACCGGCAAACTCGAGTACCTCGGGGTGCTTAAGATATACTAGAAGTTTCGGCCCTAGCTCTTCGGTCAATACTTCGTACTAGAAGTTAATACTTAGACTCTTGTATATTAACTGAACTGCGCTATATCTAATCTCCCGAATACCGCTATAAGTAGGTAGGTAGCGTAGATCCGGCTGTTTACCTTCGAAGTTCGGCATATCTCTAGTTACAAGTATACGGCCCTAGATACCTTATCCCGTCGGCCGCTATCGAGCAAGGACGCTCCGGATCTGCCGGAGTTAGAAGATGTTAAGTATATAGTCGATAATAAGTTTTTCGACAGTTTCTACGTTAATACAGCGACGCTTACGCTACGTAGATTTAGTTAGGCTCCTAGGGCCTTACCGGGAGCGGCCGGTACTACCGGCAGTACGGTTCGGGCAGCCGCGATCCGGATTATTAGCTAGACCCCCGAAACCTTACTAGAAGTAGGAGACGTCGACCTTACCTATATTAATTCTATCTTCCCGGACGAGCTAGACGGTCTACCTAAGAGTTATTCGTACTTTTCGAAGGCTGTCGCCTACGTCCTCCTTAGACTATATCCCTTATCTTATATATCTCGATCCGAGTACTATCGGTTTTTAAAGTACTTATAGAGATTCAAGATCAAAGACAAGGTTCTCTTCCGCTAGGGCCGTCGTAACTTCCCGTTATAGCGCGTTATCGATAAGCTATCTACGCGAGACTAGATCCTCTAGGCGGTCTACGATAAGTATAGGCACCGTAGTACCGAGGGTACGTACGCAAAATTGGTATAGCGCTACTAGTAGGACGGCATATATAGCGATTACTAGGCATATATATAGAGGAAGTACGCTAAGTATAATTAGTATAATAGCGTTCGTACCCGTACTCCTTTAGGCGAGGTTGCTTCTAAGGCTATCGGTAAACGGTAGTATATTAACGGCGTTTATATTAATACCCGCGGATCGATTATAATAGCGTAGGAGGCAACGTCTCGGTAGCCTAAGGCGTAGGTATTCGTCGGCCTTACCGCTAAACAGATTACGTCGAAGTAGGTCGCGAAATTCATCTAGGAGGAGATCTTCTGCCGATAGGGTACGCCGTACGAGATCCTCCTCGACAACGCTAAGTACAACTTAGGGGAGGTAGAGGCGTTGCTTCGTAAGTACGGCGTCGCTCGTCTACGTATCTTACTATACTACCCGGAATCTATAGCTATCGTTGAAGTTAGGTATAAACCTGTTATTGCGGCGCTTAGTAAGATAACCGGCGGAGGCAAGATATCCTAGATCCCGTACGTACCTGTAGTACTATAGGCGGAACGTACTATAGAGGTATCGTCTACTAGTAAGACGCCGGTAGCGTTAATAATTAGCCGCGATGCTATCTTACCTATCGAGCTTTAGTTCCCTACTACGTCTGTCTAGGACTAGGGTACTATTCGCGACTATAAGAGTCTTCTTACTATACGCGCCGCCGCGCTCGAAGCTATAGCCCTACGTATAGAGGACGCCTGCCTACGACAAGAGAGAATACAGGACTAAGCGAAGGTATATTTTGACGATCGCTACTATATCGATCGCCGTAAATTTAAGGTTAGTAATTTGGTTATAGTATATCGGAAAGAGTTGGAAGCGTCGCGTTTGGCAAAGCTAGTTTTCCGTTAGAAGGATCCCTTTCGTATATATACCTATCGTCCGGGTACTACGTACTATAAGTTAGAGAGGTTAGATAGTATTATCTATCGGAATACCTATAATAAGGACTCTCTTAAGCTCTGTCGACTTAACGGCCTATTAGATAAAGGCGGCAGTATTACTAGTTCTAACGAGTAGGGTTAGTACTAGATATAGGCCTCATCATAGGTACAACCCACCCTGGTGGGTATGTAGGGTAGGTTGGGTATTGGCAATACCCAATGGGTATGGGTATTTAGCTAGGTAAACCCAACCCATCGGGTTGGGTACAAACCTAGTAGGTATTACGATACCCAGTGGGTATTGCGTACCTATTGGGTATTGATTTTTCGTAAACAGAAAGAAAAAGCCTAGAAACCGAGTGCCCTAAGAGCAAGTTATTTGAACTAGGTATTAGAAAAGAAACTGTATATAAGCCCGATATAGATAAGAGGAGAAAGAGAGTAGTCAGATCGAATGAATAAATATAGAAGAATATATACGCTAGATTACAGCTTGTGATATTTTGAGACTTGAGCACTATGGTCGGCAAATATAGTCGGTAGGTAAACTTTATACAAGCTCAAACCAAGCTCGCTATAATCGTCTCGTAGCATCCCGGAGGCACTCTTGCGTAAGCTTGAAGCTTAGGCGTACCGATCGCCTTGGCTCCTCTACCCTATCTCCCTTATCATCGCTGATTACATCCAAGTCACTGATCCGTTCTATAAGATCTTTTATCTGCTCTCGGTCTTTACTTAGGATCTCCTATGAAGTTAGAGTACTAAGAAGCGCTTGAGCAGCCTCTGTAGCCTCGTAGGCGATAAGAACTCTAGCATCGTACTCATCGTCGCGGTAGCGGAAACGGGATACTATTAGTTCAGAGAATGTTGATACGGAGTATTGGCGATTGAAACGACTTTGGTGTCGAGCGATACTGAAATCGCGCTTATACCTAACTCCGGCCGCAGGAATACAGAGAATATCCCGCGCTATTAGTGCGAGAGTAGGGTACTTAGGCTCAAGCGAAGACTATATCTTTAGTACCTCGAATGGATCCCCTTCATCTATATTAGCGTCCAGATAGTCGGCAAGCTCGTTACCCTCACGAGTGCTACGTCGTTGAGTTTGAGAAGACTCTGCACTCCTACTAAGAGTAAAGTCGATCTGGCCCTTATGCCGACCACTTCTACTACGTGACTCGTAGGTAGAAGTGCTCGATAATGGACGATAGCTCTTCTCCTACTCTGTTCTTAGCTTACCCTCGTAATACTCGCAGTAGCTTTCATCCCCGAAGTCATCGCGTACCTAGAACTTCCGCTTAAGGCAGGGGGTAAGGAGGATACTGATGCCGTAGTAATCGCCAAATCGATTCCAGGTATCTCGATAATATTTCTTAAGCTTAGCCCAAGCAGCCTCGCATACCTGATATACATCCTTCTTCTAAGGTATCCTCTTATTCTTGAGTCGCTTCATCGCCTCCTCTAGAATATCGAAAAGCTGGTTGTAGTATGCGAGGACAAGGTGGATAGTCGGACCTTTCGTTGTTCCGATCGTTGCTGTCGCCGCTGCGAATGGTTTCGTAAGGTCGATAAGGTACTTAACCCTTTGCTACTCTTCGGAATCGATACCTATATCTTCACTTAGGTCGAGTCGATCGATATAAGATTCGATAACTCTTTGCAGTCTGCTGAAGCGATCGAGCATTAACGTTGTTGAGGACTACCTTGTCTTTACGTCTTGAACGACCCTTAGGATCCGATCTTGAACGCCATTCCACCGACGGTGCTTTGCAAATGGCTCCTTCTTTTGAAGCATCTCTTTCTGCAGGTCGATAAACTGCTCGAACCTTTGAGAGCTCGAGTTGATAAAGACGCAAAGTTTCCGGATCTAGGGATCGAAATCAGCGAAGGGAATCTCGAGTGCCGACTATAATTGCCGACTACGAGAGCCGACCACACTTTGAAAATAGGAAGGTTAACAGGCGATAGGCCGCAGAGACTGATCTTACCTTTAGAAGGAGGTAAGGCATACTATTAGCTTGAGGGCGGCTGATCTGCTTACTCTGTTTTCTCCTCCTCTGTAATATCTGCCGATCTTTCTCGTAATCCTAGTATTCGGAAAGGTCGTTAGTCGGACAGAGCCCTAGGCGGTCGAAAAAGGCCTTTAAGGGAAGCTGGGCAGTATGTACAAAGCAGGGAAATCGCTCGGGACGGCTAGCTCGATTATGCTCCGCGATTGCCTCCTCCTTATCCTCTCCTATCTCCGAGTCGGGACTGCTCTCCGTACCTTCCTCTAAGCTCGTTGCTGGCCTCCTAGCCGTTATACCGTACCTCTCTTGATAAGTATCAATCGCTGAAACACTATAGAATATTAGAAGGAAGTAGGAAGAGTAAAGCAAGTGGTCTTACATCGCATTGTATAGGGTCTTATTGTTCGAGGCATTGTCGTACGTAATTGCAGTCAATCGGTACTCAATCTCGAACTCTTGTAAGATTTCGAATAGTATCTCCGCAAGGTGATCACTAGTATAACGGCCAGTAATATATAGAAAGCTAAGCATCCCTTCGTGCTAGACCTAGTAGTCGTCAATCCAGTAGACCCGGATAGTAAGGAATGAGGTTTTCATACCTCTGGATTGCCAGCTATTATACGCGATAGCTATCTTGAATCTACTAGTAAGACGGGTCTTAAGGGATTCAGCAGACTCTTGAACCTTGGTACCGAGCATCCTACGGTATATCGAGGCGGATTTGAACTAAATTGTCTCGACCTGTCCCGGGAGTAGGGCTATATAAGTCTGTTTTACTAACGGTCGTTCAAAGAACTGGAATGGCAGACTATTGTCGATAATCATCTCGAAGGATAAGCGCGGGAAATCGTCCGGTGTATAGCCTAGGTCCCTCGTCTATCGCGGATTGCTTACAGTCTAGAGATGAAGTTTCAGTATAGTCACTCAGACGTGGTCGGCAGATATAGTCGGCAGGCATAGTCGGCAGGCATAGTCGGCAGGTCTGGTCGTCGGTAGTTAGTACTTACTTGTCGATGCTTTGCGGTTGCAAACATCTCCTTTGTAAACCCTCGCTTATCTTATTTCTCCTAGTAGTTCGAGGAGTCTAGATACTTCTCGATAGACGTTGTACCGGTATTCAGTGCAGGATGTTTTAGTACAGCGTTATAGCACCTATATACGACTTTGGGTGTCGCATCTTCTTGAAGCATTCCCTCCTCTAGGAAATCCTATACCCAAGATGTCCGAGACTTACTCCCCTAGGTAACTGGGGACTGATCAAACATAGTACGACCGTTCCGCTTTTTAAGCCGCTTCCTAGTATAGTTCTACTAGCGTACCTCGTACTACTTCTCAAAGTTCTCCTTATACTTGAACCTCTATAGCCAGCAGTTGGCCTTAATATCCTACTCCCCGATATAGTCCGGCTTAACGGGGAGTACTAGAGAGGAATCTAGATCTTCTTCTACTATAGTCGGCCGTCTTGTACGACGCTTGCGAACCTCTGTTCTACGTCGGCGGTCCCCTAGTATTGGGCTCGGTAGGAGGTTCGTCGCGGAACTATATCGTTGGCGTAAGCGAGCGCTCGATCGTATAGGGGTAGTAGAAGAGCTTCCTAGCTGCGAGGAGGATTCGAATCGGGAGCTTCCGACTCCTAGAGAGGAAGCAAAGGAAGACGAAAACATAGTATTTCAGACTCCGACGTCGTGAATCCGTTACGAGAGGATAGAGGAGAGGGAACGTAGGAATTGAAAGGAGGGAAAGTAGGAATTTCAGAATCCTAGTACGCTACCCTACAGGGGTTGAGCGAATAGAATTCGCAGGCCTACTTCCGGCTGCGAGCTAACCTATCAGATAGTCTGATTCTTACTACCAACCCTCCTACCCTTTCTTCTATCCCTCTTCGTC
>NW_016017383.1:387678-389639 GCF_000320565.1 Sphaerulina musiva SO2202
GTAATCCCATTATACTCTTGACATTGCACTCGATAAGGGCAGCTATTATCTTAGGCCAGAGAGTCTGTTCGCGGCTTAGAGTATTCTCCCTCTCATAGAGCTTGTATACTATCTTCGCGAGGTGCTTCTCCCCTTTCAAGCTTACTAATAGAAGGAAACCATTAGCGGAGTAGTTATAATTTTCTGGTATCAGCTAGGAGGGTCTAGGAAGACCACTTGAATAAGCCCTTTGGGCTGCGACATCCTAGGCAAGGATACTACGGCAGACTGCGCGCTCGATTAGGCTGAAAATCTCGTATAGCAGTAGGAGTCGTACTTCTCTAACGCAGATCTAGGATTATTAGAAAATGGTCGGCAGGTGTGGTCGGCAGATGAGCTTACCTTTTTAGTCTCGCTGTCGACAATTTGTGAAATCTGCTTTATAGCTGCCTCGTTAGGGAGAACCAGACTCTCTAGAGCAACAAGTTTGTTCTAGAACTTCCGGATCGAGCGATACTATTGGTTATAAGCAGTCGCAAAAGTAGAAGAGGCTGCCTGAAAGGCAAAAGTTCTAACAGAGTTCGCTATCTCCTTGTCAATCTCTTTTGATAACAAAGGATTAAGAATCGTTTCTTAAGGAAGGCATTCGTTGCCAAGGCCCCTAAGTGCTTTATCGCATCGTTCACTAAGGGTAAGGGTATCCTATTCCTACTCAACCTAATCCTCCTTTTGAAATGTTATCTTTGATTTGCTTTCACTATCTCCAAGCTCAAGGAACTAGTCAGCTTTATCGATTTCGGCCTGTTCGTCGGGTAAGAGAGCTGGATCAGTCTCTGCTTGCTTCTTAGCACTAGAGAAGTTAGCCTTTGACAGGAAGTAGGAATACCGACCGCAGATGCCGACTATAGACGCCGACTACGAAACTTACGCTTTCCGGTTATATTCTGCTGTATGTATCGATCTCTATTCCTTAACTAGGGCAGCTTAACGGTCCCTACTCAGCTCGCTAAACTCGCTAGACTGCTTGATCTAAGCCTTCTTGAACCGTGCGAACGATTCATTGCGAGCCTTTCTATGTCGATCCTGAGCTCTCTTCTCTTCGTCTATAGCGGCAGTACGCTCGCGCTCCCGTAGGGTATTCGGCTTTAGAGAGTATTCTTTAAGTGACTTCGTAGCTGCCCCGAGCCTAGTACGCTTATTTTCCAGCGCCTCTAGCGTAACATTCTTCCGTTTCGGCATAGTAGTATCGGTACGGAGGTAGGTGCGGACGTAGGTAGGGATGTAGGTACGGAGGTAGGTGCGGTGGTGCGTGCGGTAGTACGTGCGGAGGTGGATGCGTAGGGTAGAAGCGCTTTGAGAAATAAAATTTCTCTTATCTAAGAGATTTAAGGTTTAGGCAGCAGCCGGAACCCTGTCCCGTAACCCCGAGCACCGACACTACCCTCCATAACAACATCACACTTCCGCGCCTATACTAAGCTCCTCTGCTACTACTATTATCGTCGATTTCCTAAGTACCCCCCCCCCTACCTAAATTTTATTTCGAATATGAGTTGTTGTCGCTTCATTCGCTATTACTAGGACAACTGCTATAGGGTATCATATATAAATACTACATTATCTAGAGAAATAGTTAGACTACTAACTTCTCAAGGTATCGTAGTACTTTCTAGTAAAAAAGTGAAATCTCGTAGCTAGAGTAGAACGTGTTCGGCAGACGTGGTCGGCGTATAAACCATATGACATAATATGAAATATACTAGTGTAGATATATATAGAACCCCTGTCCTAATTACTAATTACCTTCCCGCGCGATCCGACATACTCGAGAGATAAGCGGCTTGGCGATTTCCGGGTCTTCCTTATACCTACCAACTTATCCTCTCTTGCTTTTTTCTTATCCTACATATTCCTACCAAGTCGAAACTCTCAAAATGCCTAACATAGACATACAATCTCTCTCTTCCTACGTCTCTTCCTCT
>NW_016017383.1:390039-434547 GCF_000320565.1 Sphaerulina musiva SO2202
CCCCCTACCTAAATTTTATTTCGAATATGAGTTGTTGTCGCTTCATTCGCTATTACTAGGACAACTGCTATAGGGTATCATATATAAATACTACATTATCTAGAGAAATAGTTAGACTACTAACTTCTCAAGGTATCGTAGTACTTTCTAGTAAAAAAGTGAAATCTCGTAGCTAGAGTAGAACGTGTTCGGCAGACGTGGTCGGCGTATAAACCATATGACATAATATGAAATATACTAGTGTAGATATATATAGAACCCCTGTCCTAATTACTAATTACCTTCCCGCGCGATCCGACATACTCGAGAGATAAGCGGCTTGGCGATTTCCGGGTCTTCCTTATACCTACCAACTTATCCTCTCTTGCTTTTTTCTTATCCTACATATTCCTACCAAGTCGAAACTCTCAAAATGCCTAACATAGACATACAATCTCTCTCTTCCTACGTCTCTTCCTCTCTTCCTAACGACGACGACGACCAGGAAAGAAGAGATAGTCCGCGTCAAAAAGAAACGAAGGCTAAAGCACTCCCGAAGGCTGCCTACGATAGCGGAAGTGATAAGAGGACTCGACAGTAGTTAGATCAGACGGTTAAGCCGACGGAGGAGAGGCAGACGGAGGAGAGGCAGACGGAGGAGAGGCAGACGGAGGAGAGGCAGGCAGATAGAGGTATAGGTCAAGTTGATGATAATGAGACGAACGAAGATTCAGACCTGCCGACCAAGCGGCGTGGTCGAGACGGGGTAGTATCGGTTCAACCAAAGGGGCCACATGTTATCTATAATGGATCAGACCGACAGCTCTCTAATATAGCTTCCCCTCGACCAAGTCTCGCCGCAAGGAGACTAGGACGTACGAAAAAAGTGGTACAGAAGACCTATCCTAGTAATAAGAGACTACCAGGAAGTTAACGACCACAGAAAAAGCCTATTGTTCGAAAGGCGCCTAAAGCGAGAAGACGAACGAAGGCTGGTATAGCCGCTCTCCGAGAAATCAGGAAATACCAGAAGTCTACGGAGCTTTTAATACGCCGACTTCTATTCTCAAGGATTTGTCGAGAGATTACGATGGATTTGGCAACTAATGCTAGCAATAGTGTATGCCGTTTTCAAGCTAAGGCTCTACTTTGCTTGTAGGAAGCAACGGAAGCTTTTCTTATATAGGAGTTCGAAGTCTCTAATATGCTAGCGATTCACGCAAAACGGGTAACCTTACAACAGAAGGACATGAAACTTTGTCGCTAGATTCGGAAGCGCTTCGCAGGAGAAGCGAATTCAAGTGCCGAGCTTTGATCTTACAGCAATTCGCCGACTACGTCTGCCGACTATGCACTCCTGACATCGTTTTCGAGGCTAGTACTTGAAGAATTAGTACCAGATGTGTAAGATAACCCGAAAACGAGCTTCCGTAAGATGTTGTCTCCCGTACTAATCATATCTATATAAATCTCTAGGTCTCTTGTTTACGGGCTAGGCACTGCTTATACGGTCGTTATATCAACATTTCCTATTTCCGGCGATCTTACTTTACTATTTCTTACTTCCATTGTCCAAAAACGGCAGGTGCCTACCCTACGTAGACAAAGAATCCCTCGCTTCTGATTGGTCGCGCCCCTGGACCCTGAATTCCGCCGCCTTCAAAGGTATTCCCTACTTCCAAAAAAACCTAACTTGCGACATCAACATTAGTTGTTGACCCCCCCCCTCCCGCCCCGCCCCCTACCCGCTACAACCCCTCCTGGCCTCCGCCTGCTACTCTGCCTACTGCTCTGCCTGCTGCTCCGCCTACTGCTCTGCCTACTATACCGCCTGCTGCTGCTATCGTTATAGCGCCGTTACTCGCAGCGCGCCGTAAGCTTTCAATCGCTAGAAAGGTACTACGAACATCTAGAAAGAGACTCCCTAGCGCAACAGGTAGGAAAGGGCTTCTATCCGCAGGTGTAAAGAAAAATCAAAAAAAGAGAGGTAGTAAGTATACCTGGTCGGCAGACGTAGTCGGCATATGTGGTCGGCATATACTAACATTTCTTTTAGAGGGAGCTTTGTAGGAGATCAAAAAATGCCAGACGGAGGTTATAAACTATATCCTAAAGCTCGCGTTCGTACGTATCGTTAGGGATGCTATTATCCTTTTTACCGAAGACTACCTCCCTATGCGGATCCAAGCGAGCGCACTCGGCATCCTCTAGGAACAGTGCGAGAGTATAGTAACGAAAGTCTTTTCGTTAGCTAATCTTCTCGCTATCTACTACAAGCGAGTTATAGTAATAGCGAAAGATCTCGAATGTCTTCGTAGGCTGCTGAAGGAGTAGAATGTCTGGCTAGACAATTACGTAGTTGCTCCCTATAGCTCTGGCCCAGTCAACCCGAGTACGATGTATAAGCCTCGATCAAAGACGAAGAAGACGAAATCGAAGCTAACTCTAAAGAAGCCGACTGCGAAGAAGAGAAAGAAGACTCCCGCGTCCTTAAGCGAAGACGAGAGCTCAGATGATCCCGATAACCCTAGCGCTTAAACGGGTACTCAAACCGGTACTAGTGGCCAGACAGACGCTAATAATCAAGATCCTCCTAGTACCGATCAGGATAATAGCGACACCGGTAGCCAGATAGACGGGAACAATTAAGATCCTCCTAGCACCGATTAGGATAATAGCGACACCGGTAGCCAGACAGACGGGAACAATCAAGATCCTCCTAGTACCGATCAGGATAATGGCGACACCGGTAGCTAAACAGACGGGAACAATTAAGATCCTCCTAGCACCGATTAGGATAATGCAGATACTAGTAGCTAGACAGACGGGAACGATCAAGATCCTCCTAGCGCCGATTAGGATAATAGGGGTTTAAACGATTCAGACGGTAAGAAGCAGGCGACTATCGTGATTTCGAGCGGTAATAAGAGCTCGGAATACGATCCAGATACTGATCCTGGCGTTCAAACTGGTTATCCTCCAGCTAACAAGGAGAATGCTCAGGACGATGATACGGTACCCCTAACGACAGAGGATGAATATCTCTAGGCTCTCCTCGATTATGTTAATGCCCAAGAAGAAGAAGACGAGGAGATAGCTTCCGAGAATTCAGATTTTCCTTTTGGGTAACTAGGTATACCGCTCAGTCAAGCAGATTTTCAGTATAGCGACGAGGATATAGGTACCTAGGATCAAGATATCTCGCTTAGCTAAGACTACAATCCTTTCGATTATCTAGATTTAGAGGAGACGGGTCCTGATTCTCTCTAGGAGAGTCGACCAGATATAGAGAGAGAGGATAAAGAAGAGGAGTCGCAGTAGGAGTTTGACGAGGAGATAACAGAATTAGAGGATATGGCAAGGGCAGCGTATACGGTAGCTATAGATCAAGCGAATAATCGGGGTACGTAAGAATTCGTAGCTAGGGGAAGTATCGACAAGATACTAAGTATACTTATAGAAGAGCCTATCACCGAACGAGATAGACTAGAGACAGAAATTTCAGCTCGCTTTATCCTTGGAGCTACTTGTTTAAGGACCCTATTATTAATGAGGACGGAGCCGGCTTTCCAAGCGGCCTAGCGAAGAATAGAGATGCGTAAGGCCTGGAGAGTAAGGCAGCAGCATATAGTAACCGAAAGTCGGTTTAAACACTGGATGCGCGTTCTAGCTAGGCTAGAGAAGGAGATGTTGAAGCATTTACTATAAGCCTGAGATCTGAAGTGATTTGGTTTTTCTAATTTTCGTGGTCGGCAGGTATAGTCGGCAGGTATTATTAGCTATAGAAGGAGATGTCGAAGTACTTACCGTAAACTCCTGAATTAATTTGCTTTTTCCTAATTCTCGTAGTCGGCAGGTATGGTCGGCAGCTATTGTTAGCGAGTTCAGGCAGTATGGTATATACGAGGCTTATTACTGTTCTAGAAGCGCTTACTATGTTTATTCTATATCTAGAAGAGGTTTTACGTAATACCTATCGCAATACCCATTGGGTATACCTATTGGGTTTTTTCCGTTGGGTTGTACCCAGCTTATAAGCTAGGTACCCACCTTATTTGCGGGGTTAGGTATTAACGTTGGGTTGTACCTAACCCATACCCAACCCAACCTATAACGAGGCCTAACTAGATACTAGTTCCCTGCCCTACCTTTTCAACTTTCTATACGCCGACTAGGCATCTCCGCTTCCTAGTATCTCTCTCCGTAGTACGGGCTCGTACTGCTTAATAGACACCTACTCTCCTTCTTCGTCGTCGTATAGTTAGGGGAGGGAGTAGCGTACCGTACTCGCTATATTGCGCCGCCGCCGCCGTCTAGTCTTTTATCTATAGCTAGGCCCCCCGCCGCCGCCGCCGTCTAATCCTTTATCTATAACTAGGCCCTCTATAGGCGTCGTTTTGGATACGCCCTACGCTTTTAATAGCGGCGGGTTAGTGCCGTCCGAGTTTAGCTACCCTAGGATTGTAACTATATTGCCGGCCGGGCGCCCCGGTGCCTAGTAATAGTTAGGCTAGAAAGTTTCTAATCCGACCGAAGGTTTTTAATCTATTATTTTTCGCTTTACCTCCTAGCGTTGTCCTCGCCCCCTTACGGTATATGCCGTATACTATATTCCTTACTACGGTCCTTATATCTAAGGGTCCCTACGATGCCTAACCGCTACTTTATATCGGTATCCTCGTACTATCCTTATTTATCTCGCCTATACGGGTAGCACTTCCTCGGGCGCGTTACTTTTCGTATTATTTGTTTGCTATAGCACTACCGTAAGCGCGCCGGTACTCCTACGAGCGCGAGTTACTTTCGCGTTATTCCGCGAGCGCGAGTTACTTTTCGCGTTATTCCGCGAGCGCGAGTTACTTTCGCGTTATTAGAGGGATAAGAGTGCCCTTTTCTTCCTTTTGAACTTACTCTTCTTCTTTAACCTACCTCCTTACCCGCCGTACCCCCTAGCCTATATTCTATATAGCTACTATCTCTACTACCTCGAAAGGAGCCGCGCCTATACTACGACCTACGCCTACGTTAAGAACGGAGCCGCGCTCGCGCGTACAACTATCGATTCCGCGCCTATACTACGACCTACGCCTATATTAGTAGCAGTGCTACGCCCCTACGCGTAACTATCTATCCTACTATAGCTAACTACAATATACCTACCTAACCCGAGACGGACGACGGCGATAGGTTAGAGTACTAGGTAACCGTTCGAGAAAGGAGACAAAGCTCGATGTTATTCTTAATTATAGTAGTAAGAATAGATACGTTATTATGCTCGGCGGAGGTAAGGAGTATCCTCTATAGAGTAACCGACCTAGACGCGGTCGCTACCCTATTGCTAACTCTCGATACGCTAGTTAGAACGGAAGTAGTACATATAGTATACTAACTCTGCGACGCGGCCTTAACTAGTTACGATACTATATATATATCGATTTGTAAGAAGTTCGTAGCTACGGCTCCGGACTAGGAGATTCTAGAAGGTAAACTAATCGTAGACGTATTCCCTAGTTTTGCGAAGGTAGTAGATCGAGGAAAGGAGGCCTGAAATCGACGAAGGACAGCTTGCTAGAACGTTATTAACCGATAGTTCGGTAGGGATGTCGCTGCCGCCTAGAGCTTCCTTACTAGTCCGGCGATATAGGAGGTTTTGCGTACTTATTCGTAGGCCTACGATCTAGGTAGTCTAGCGGCTCTTAGTTCTAATCGTAGGCAAATACTACGCGCTCTCGTAGAAGTAGTAGCGTAGCGATTGCTTACTCCTATTACTAGTCGATCGAAGATACCGGAGGTTATAGGGGGTAATTATATTCGTATATATATACTGCCTGCCGACAAGCAATTAGTAGAACCTAGGGAGGAGGCAGAACAATATATCCTACGGATACGATTTAGGTTCGTCTACGAGGGCGACTTCTATAAGATCGTAAGTAAGGGCTTTATTAAACCTACGCTAATACCTTTAGGGCTATCTATACCGCCGCCTCTACTACTATTGTCTAAGCAAGTCTAACTCTGTCTATACTAAGGACGCCGTAGGGAGCCGGACCTATTACTAGACTATAAAGAACCTCCGAGCAAGCGCTAACGTACGTTACGACCGTTAACGCCGGAGATACTATAGGTACCGGATAGTACTTCTAGTTAGAGCCCTATTAATACGCGTAATCCGTTAGGCCCCCGGGGCCTTACCGGGACGTACCGTATAGAGCCGGGCCTAGAGGCCGCGATCCCGACTACGGAGACAGAGCCGACCGAGGATACGACTAGCGAGGAGGTAGATAACGAGACCGGAGAGTTTACCTTTAACGAAGAGCTAGCTATAGACGTACTCGCTAAGGGGGGACAAGTTACGTCTCGTACGTATACGCCGTTATCTATATACTGTTATACTCTTTGCCCGGATACGACTAATCTATATCTTATTAGCCTATATATAGCTATACCCCTCTATTAATAGCTAGAGGATGTCGTCGACCGAGGCGTCCGGCTATATATAGTAGAGGATAGGCCTCGTTATAGGTTAGGTTAGGTATAGGTTAGGTACAACCCAACTTAAATACCTAACCCTACAAATAAGCTAGGTACCTAGCTTATAAGCGGGGTACAACCTAACGGTAAAAACCCAGTAGGTATACCTAATAGGTATTGCAATAGGTATTATATAATACGAGTTAAATACCTACAAAATAGTAGAAAGAAATATTAATAAGACATATATACCTACTACCTGATTCCTAGAGCGTAGAATTTGATAGGAATATATTCTATGTTTATTGCAGCTGCCGACTATATATACCGACTATATATACCAATCAAAAAGGGATCACTAGAATAATAAGGAAAGCTCTGAACAATTAATTATAGTTATAAGCTACTATATACTAAGGATAGAAACTACCTTAGTTCTTAGTAAGTAGCTAAGCATCTAGAGCAGCTTGCTCCTTCGCTTACTGCTTTAAGGCCTCTACCTTAGCGTCTTGTATCTTTTGATAAGCGCAAAGTTAATCCTCGAAATTCAGCTGCTACTAACGATGAAACTAACGCGCAATTTTCTTTGCGTCTCCCTCGAGAGTTTCCTAAGTAAGGCGTACGCTATCTTCTGAACGCTCTTTCGTAACAGTAAGCGCGTAAGCTGCCGCTACTAGCTTATTAGTATAGGCTTCTAGCCTCTGCTTAAGAGTTTGCTTATTATCGCTAGAATCATTATCTAGCTCTTCTTAATTATAACTAGCTTAAAAGTCTCGACCTTGAACATCTTGATCTTGCTTATCTTGCTCCTACTTATTATTATCCTACTTATTATCTAGGAGTAGCGGAGTATTATCCTAAGCTATTAAATTAGTATATTATAATTAATAATAAAAGAGGAATAACTTACTAAGAGTTGCCTACTAAGCAGTAGTATCCTCGCTATTATTGTTGTCTATAGTAGGATTCTGAGTAGCTTCTAGTATATCCTCGTTAGAATCGTCTTCAACAATTCGTCGAGGCTTCTTAGTTAGGAGAGGCTTCTTAGTTAGGAGAGGCTTGCATTTTAGCGTAGCCTTTGCTTTCAGCGCCTTAGTAGCCTTATTCTTCTTTAGCTCTGTATAGATGAAATTAGGATTAACAGGACTAGAATTGTAAGGGCAGACTACGAAATCGTCGGGCCAAACACCCTACTCCTTAAGAAGCGAGCGAAGACACTCTATATCTTTGCCTTAGAGTATAACGCGCTTAGCGTAAATAGCCAAAAGGTTGGCCGCTAGAGGAGGTAAGTAAGTAAGTAAGTAAGTAAGTAAGTAAGTAATTAATTAGAGAGAATAAGAAATAGGAAGACTTATAGGTAAAGATTCTTACTAAGAGAGACTTAGTATATTCTTGAAGAACGCTAAGAGCGCTTGCTTGAATGCGAAGAGGTATATTAGCCTAATCTATAACGAGCTCCTTAATAAGTCTAGCAAATAGGGTTTTCTTAATATAGAGTAGGCTCTCCTTCTAGTACTTCCTAATCTCTTTAAGAGCTAATGCTTTGAGGAAGTTAGTGCCGACTACAAATGCCGACTACAAATACCGACTACAGATCTGGATTCTAGAATTACTTACTACCTAGGGTATATCTATATCCCTTCTTAATACGAGCGCCTAGAAGCTTTTTACTACCTATACGCGAAGGAAGTCCCTTTCTACTAGTGCGAGGAGTCTTGCGAGCAATCGATTGTTTGCGCTTCTGCGCAATCGATATAGCCGAGGCCATTGTAGTAGATTGGTACGCTAGTATAGTATAGTAGCGGTAGTATAGTGTAGTATAGTAGCGGTAGTATAGTATAGTAGCGGTAGTGTAGTATAGTAGTGTAGTAGTGTAGTATAGTAGTATAGTAGTGTAGTGTAGTATAGTAGAGGTAGTAAGGAGAGAGAGAAAAGAAGGGGGCAATATTAATATAGTAAGTTAGGTTTTTTCTGAAGTAGAGAGTAACTTTGTATTATTAGGAGATAACCGCTCGGCCAATTAGAGGCTACGGATTGTTTGCTGCCTAAGTAATAATATATACGCACTTTATACGAGATCCAAATAAGGTTTTCGTATATAATCTTTAATTGCCGGGAGTGACCGGCAGGTACGGTCAGTAGGTACGGTCGGCAGGTAGGGTCGGCAGGTACGGTCGGTATAGGTAGTAAATATTATCGGAAAGTCTTCTCGGTAGGAGTCCTAATCCTTCCCCTAAGACATAGTCGGCAGACATAGTCGGCAGATATAGTCGGCAGATTCCTAAAAGCTTAAAAGTTATCTTTTCCGTTATTTTCCCCTAGGAAGCGCTTCCGAATCTATCGACAAAGTACTATATCCTTTTACTACAACGTTACTCGTTTCGTATATATTGCAAGTATATTAGAGACTTCGAACTCAAGTGTAAGAAACGCTTCCGTCGCTTCCTATAGATAGAGGAGGGCCTCTGCTTAGAACCGGTATACGCTACTCGAAGATTTACTTACGATATCTAAAGTAACTTCCCGACAGATCCTCTAGAATAGTAGTCGACGTATTAACAGCTCGGTCGTCTTCTAGTATCTCCTAATCTCGCGAAGAGTAGCTACACTAGGCTTTGTTCGTCGCTTAGTTCTCGCTTTAGGTACCTTTTGTATTATAGGCTTCTTCTACGGCCGTTAACTCCTTATCGGCCTCTTATTCCCTAGATAGGACTTTTTCGCGACTAGTTTCGTACGTCCCCGCCTCCTTTCGGCGAGGCTTTTACTTAGTCTAGGAGAGGCTGTCGGTTGAGGTAGTTGTCGTATACGCCGCCTAATCGGTATATCCGAATCTTCGCTAGTCTCCGGACTATAGATTACTAGACCTGTACCTTAATTTGCTTACCTTTCTTCCTTCTCTCTACTATAATTAGGATTATAGATTACTCCCGCAGTACCTTAAGTTACCTACTTGTCCTCCTTCTCTCCGCTATAATTAGGATCGTAGATTACTTTTGCGGTACCCTGAGTTCCCTGCTTTTCTTTCCCCTTTCCGAGATAGGATATCTTTTCGAGCGGCTCTATTCGTTCCTCCTATGTCCTATCTAACCACTTCTGAGTCCTTATATTAGTTCCGCTATCAAAAGCAGCCTTCGGAAGCCCTCTAGGTCTCGATTGTTCGTCCTATAGTAAATCGAGTCTATAGTCGAGTTGGTCGTCGTTATCCCTAGGGAGGGAGGCAGAGACGTAGGTAGAGAGGGAAACAGTATCTATATTAGGCATTTTGAGAGCTTTGAGTATATCTCGGTTGATTGACAAAGTTGACGATAGAGAAGAAAAGAGAGAAGGAAAATACGGGGGGTATAAGGAAAACCTGGAGTTTGCTAAGGCGCTTATCTCTAGAGTATATCGGATCTCGCAGGAAGGTAATTAGTAATCTATACAGGGATTCTATATATATCCTAAGGCCGCTAGTAGGGTATACGCCTTATACGCCGACTACGTCTGCCGAACACGTTCATCTATAGCTGTAGGACCTATTGTTTTCTCTAGGGCGGATATATAATTTAGACGCATATTTATATATAGGTCCTAGATATCTATACTTAATATATATATCGTTTTAACATAGATATCTATATACTATATATATATAACCCCTACTAGCAGTTGTCCTAGTAGTAGCGAACGAACGGACAATAACTTATATTTGAAATTAATAACGCCTAGGGGGGGCAACTTACGTATAGTTCTTATACTTATTATTTAGAATAACGTCGGCGGTATAGTAGTGCGGTAGAGTATTATTAGTCCGGAAGGATAGGTAGTATCGTTGCCCGGCGTAACTAATGCCGGGATTCGGCTGCTGCCTAAACCTTAAATTGCCCTAGTAGGGTAAATTTACTTTCTCTCTCTTACTTTACTACCTTACTACAATACCTCTACAATACCCGTACCTCCGTACCTTTACTAGCGCCGTCGATACCTACCTTCGTAATCAGACCGAGTTCTTCTTCAACTACTATACTAACATTAGAAACTATTACTATGCCGAAACGTAAGAGCAATACCCTAGAGGCACTAGCAAACAAGCGCGTAAAGCTCGGCGTAGCCTCGAAGTCACTCGAGGAGTACTCTCTTAAGCTAAATACTCTACAGGACAGAGAGCGTACTACCGTAATAGACAAAGAAAAGAGGGTATAGGATCGATACCGCAAAGCGTATAACGAATCCTTTACGCGATTTAAAAAGGCACAAATCAAGGAGTATACGAGCTTTAAGAGCCTTACTAAAGATAAGCAATAGGAACTTATCGAGGGCTAGAGAAAGATATATATAAAGGAGTATAATTAAAAAGCGTAAGTATAGTAGGCAGATATAGTCGGCGGATATAGTCGGCAGATTTGAGTACTAACTTCTGATTTAGTACAAAGAAGCAGACTAGAAAGAGTATAATACTTCCTCCCGACGAGTAGGCAAAGATTGATAAAGCCGACTAGTTTCTCGAACTCGGCGATATCGACTCTAAGGAACGATTGACATTCTAGAAAGAAGACCAGATTAAGTAGGAATAGGAGCATCTATCTGTTAGCGAGGAGTGCGACAAAGGCGTTAGCGGCCTTAGCAATTATTACCTTCCCTCGGAATTAGTTCTTAATCTATTCTCGACTCTATAGATAGAGGAAGCGAGGGCTAAGTCTATTAGTACCTTTGCTATCTAGGCATCCTCTTATACTTTTTCGACCGCCTACAATCAATAGCGCTCTTCTATTTACTACTTCTAGGACAAGATTGTTATCCTTAAGAACCTGGATATACTAAATAAGAAAGGTATAAAAGAGGTCTTGAAAATCGTTAGTAGCGAGACAATAAAGGTAAATATCTGCCGACTATATTTGCCGACTACAGAAACTAATCACAATTCCAGATTTATATTAAAGAAGTCCGAATACTATTACTATATAAGATCTTCTCGCCTATTAAGCGAGCCGTTTGCCGGAATGTCCTATCGTAGGATACTAAAGCTTAAGCCTACTATAGAGGGCGATTGCTAGGCCCTTCTTGGCTTATTCCCTCTACCTACGACTATACAGCTAACGGCTTTTTGCCTTTAAAGACAATAAAGGAGAATAAGCATCTCGCGAAGATAGCGTACAAGATGTATAAGAAAGAGAACTCTCTTATAAAGGAACAGATAATATAGCTAGTAGTAATAGATAGCCTTATCTATTGTAGCGTAAAAGAGTATACTAGTATTACTCTCGAAGCTATCCTGCTCCTCCTCCTCTAAGAAGACGAACTCTGCCTCTCGATTTCTGGTCTCGAGGAACTAGTTAAGAAGGACAAGAGACTAGCTACCCTTATTAAAGTTTAAGACTAAGAAGCGGAAGCGATAGGTAAATAGCAAGCGACGCCTGAACTAGGGTTTCGATAGGTTAGCTCGGATATAGCAGAATGTCGGTATATCCTGTTAGCTATACCCTTGTTATAGCGTAATACTATAATTAAGTATAGGAAATTCTCTTTCTTTTTCCCCTTTCTACTCCTACTTCTTCAAGATACCTCTAGACTTTTACGCTATTGTCGTCTATCTACTATGTTTTCGTCCTCCTTCTCGTCCTCCCTAGGAGTAGGAAGCTCCCGGCTCGAATCCTCCTCCTAGCCCGATACCTCTTCCGGGACCCCTACGCGATCGAGCGTACGGCTACGCTAGCGCTATAGGACGATACTTAACGCGCTATCGAGTCTAATACTAGGTCGACGCCGACGACAACCTGACGTTAGGCGGTATAGAACGAGACGGCCGAGTCCAGTAGAAGAGGAACTAGATAGTTCCCTTATTCTCCCTATCGAGCCTAATTATATAGGAGAGTAGGATATCAAGTCAAATTGCTAGCTATAGAGGCTTAGGTATAAGGACAACTTTGAGCGTTGGTACGAGATACGGTAGTGGAATTATACCGGAAAGCGCCTTAAAAAGCGGAACGGTCGTACTATATTCGATCGGTCCCTAATTACCTAGGGGAGTAAGTCTCGGACATCTTAGGTATAGGATTTCCTAGAGGAGGGAATGCTTTAAGAAGATACGACGCCTAAAGTCGTATATAGATGCTATAACGCTGTACTAAAACATCCAGTACTAAATACTAGTACAACATCTATCGAGAAGTATCTCGACTCCTCGAACTGCTAGGAGAAACAAGATAAGCGAGGGTTTATAAAGGAGATGTTTACGGCCGCGAAGCATCGACAAGTAAGTACTAACTAACGCCGACTATACCTGCCGACTACGTCTGTCGACTACGCTTAGCTACTTTTACTAAGACGATATTTCTAGACTGTTAGCAATCTACGGTAGACAAGGGACCTAGGCTATATACTAGACGATTTCCCGCGCCTATACTTTGAGATAATTGTCGACAACGGTCTACTATTCTAGTTCTTTGAACGACCCTCGGTAAAACAGACTTATATAGCACTTCTCCCGGGATAGGTCGAGACAATTCCGTTTAAATGCGCGTCGACATACCGAAGGATACTCGATACTAAGGTTATAGACTCCGCCGACTCCCTTAAAGCCCGTCTCGCTAGAAGATTTAAGATAGCTATCGCGTATAATAGTTAGCAATCTAGGACTATAAAAACCTTATTCCTAACTATATAGGTCTACTAGATTGACGACTAATAGACTTAGTACGAAGGGATACTTAGTTTCCCTTATATTACTAGCCGTTATACTAGTAATTATCTTGTAGAGATACTATTCGAGATCTTACAAGAGTTCGAGATTGAGCGCCGATTAACTGCTATTACGTACGACAACGCCTCTAACAATAAGATGCTATACAATGCGATATAAGGACACTTGCTCTACTATTATTACTCTCCTCTAATATTCTATAGTGTTTTAGCGATTGATACTTGTTAAGAGAGGTACGGTATAACGGTTACTAAGCTACTAATAAGCTTAGAGCAGCTACCTCTCTATCTACGTACGGAGACTAGTCCCGAATTAGAGATAGGAGAGGAAGAGGAGGAGGCAATTGCGGAGTATAATCGAGGTAGCTATCCGGAGCGATTTCCCTACTTTACCTATACTGCTCAACTTCCCCTAAAGGCCTTTTTCGACCGCCTAGGGCTTTGTCCTACGAACGACCTTTCCGAATTCTAGGATTACGACAAGGATAGAAAGATATTATAGAGAAGAAGAGTCTAGAGCAAGTAAATCAGCCGTCCTTAAGCTAATAGTATGCCCTATCTTCTTTTGAAGGTAAGATTAGTGTCTACGCCTAATAAACTATAAACCCTTCTACCTCGAAAGTATAGTCGACTCGCGTAGTCGGCAGTAATAGTCGGCAGTTCGTTACTCTAGCTAATCTTGATCTCTAGATCCGGAAGCTTTATATCTTTATTAACTCGAGCTCCTAAAGGTTCGAACAGTTTATCGACCTCTAGAAAGAGATACTTCAAAAGAAGCAGCTATTTGTAAAGCACCGTCGGTAGAGAGGCGTTCAAGATCGTATCCTAAGGGTCGTTTAAGACGTAAAGACAAGGTAGTCCTTAATAACGTTAATACTCGATCGCTTTAGCAGACTCTAAGTAGTTATTAAATCTTATATCGAGCGACTTGACCTAGGTAAAGATATAGGCATCGATTCCGAAGAATAGCAAAGGGTAGAGTACCTTATCGACCTTACGAAACTATTTGCAGCGGCGACAGCGGTAATTAGAACTACGAAAGGTCCGACGATTTACCTTGTCCTCGTATACTATAACAAGCTTTTCGATATTCTAGAGGAGGCGATAAAGCGACTTAAGAATAAGAGGATACCCTAGAAGAAGGATATCTTTCAGGTATACGAGGCTGCTTAGGCTAAGCTAGAGAAATATTATCGAGATACCTAGGATCGATTTAGCGATTACTACGGTATTAGCGTCCTCCTTACCCCCTGCCTAAAGCGGAAGTTCTAGGTACGCGATGACTTTAGGGATAAAAGTTACTACGCGTATTACGAGGGTAAGCTAAGGGCAGAGTAGGAGAAGAGCTATCGTTTATTATCGAGTACCTCTACCTAGTAGGGCCGTTTTAGAAGGAGTCGGTATAAAGGCTATATCGACTTTACTCTTAGTAGGAGTATAGAGTCTTCTTAAAGTCAAAGATGTAGTACTAACGAGGATAACGAGCTCGCCGACTATTTGGACGCTGATATAGATAAAGGGGATCTATTCGAGGTACTAAAGACGTAGTCTTTAATAGAGTCTAAGTACCCTACTCTCGTATTAATAGCGCGGGATATTCTCTGTATTCCTACTGCCGGAGTTAGGTATAAGCGCGATTTTAGTATCGCTCGATACTAAAGTCGTTTTAATCGCTAATATACCGTAGCAACATTCTCTAGATTAATAGTATCTCGTTTTCGCTATCGGGACGATAAGTACGATACTAGAGTTCTTATCGCCTAGGAGGCTATAGAGGTTTCCTAAGCGCTTCTTAGTACTCTAACTTTATAGGAGATCCTTAGTAAAGACCGAGAGCAGACGAAAGATCTTATAGAACGGATTAGTAACTTAGATACGATTAGCGATAACGAGGGTAATATAGTAGAGGAGCTAAGGCGATTAGTACGCCTAAGCTTCAAGCTTGCGCAAGAGTGCCTCCGGGATGCTACGAGACGATTATAGGGAGATTGCTTTAAGCTTATATAAAGTTTACCTGCCGACTATATTTACCGACTATATTTCTTAAGATTCAAAATATCACAACTTGTAGTATAGCGTATATATAATTCTGAGTTTCTTTATTTAATTTAACTATAATCTTTACTTTCGTATCTATATCGGGTTTATGTACAGTTTCTTTTCTTATGCCTAGTCTAAATAAATCGCTTCTTCGCTCTCGTTAGGGTACCCGGTTTCTAGGTTTTTTTTTTATTTACGAAGATTCAATACCTAATAGGTACGCAATACCTACTAGGTATCGTAATACCTACTAGGTTTGTACCCAACCCGATAGGTTAGGTATACCTAGCTAAATACCTATACCTATTGGGTATTGCTAATACCCAACCTACCCTACATACCTACTAGGGTAGGTTGTACCTATAATAAGGCCTAGTAGAGGAGGACCCGGTTCCGTTATACCGGTACTATACTAGGGTATTTATAAGCCGTAGGTTCGGACTTAAGTCGAATATCGCTATAGCTCTACTAACTACTCGTATTGCCGAAGTCTATAGAGCTTATATTAATAGCTAGTTTCTAGAATATTAGTATTAGTACCCGGAATTCTTCTCCCTAGCCTACTATCTAAGGTATATAGGTAATGCGCTTAGTCTATATACGTTCCTATCTCGAATATATACAGGAATGCTAGTTACTCCCTCCGCTACGCCTAACGTAGAAACCTTAGTTACTAAGCTCCGATTATTTATAATTAACGCTAGCGATTAGGCTACGTTCGATCTTACCGGCTTAGTTACGAAGGAAGGGGTTTTTAGGTATACCGAGACGATCTTCGGGGATATCGAATATAAGTTCGATATATACTTATAGCACCTCCGTCGTATGAATAGTCGCTCTAACCTAGAGTAGAACAGGTCGTAGATATATAGCGTAATTTAGTAGCTCGTCCGCTAGGACATCTTATACTAGGCTTTGTACGCTTCTTTACGTACGGACGGTAATTACCGTTTGGTGTCTTATCCTTATTACGCGAAGTACTAGTACGGCGACGACAAGGGTAACGAGAATATAAGTCGTAATAGCTTTAAGTATATAGACTACAATGTTATAGATCTTGTAGTAGGCAAAGGTACTAGTTAGATCTAAGGCTCGGTATCGTTCGATAACGAGACTTATAAGGACTATACTATACTTGTTTAGGGAATGTACTAGGACGAGACGTTTCGTAAGTAGGTAGAGGTAAACCGCGCCGCCGGTCGTTTGCAGAATAGCCGGATCTACAACATTACGGATAAGGAGCTCGGGTCTAAGCTAAGAAAGAAGATAGGTCTAGATTAGTAGCTAACTCCGGTCTAGCGATATAGCGTCCGTATTACCGACCCCCGTATTCCTTATAGCGCGCTACCTTCGTAGGGCGTACAACGTACGATCCTCCTTTAGTTCGTAGCTATTACTAACGTAGAAACTAGAGAGATAGAGAACCCGAAAATAGGGACCCTTTAGTAGATCGCGGAGGTATACCGAATAATAACTACGCTACTATCTAGCCCGTCGGGCTACCCTAATATATATAGTCCAATTCCGTACCGATTTCCTACCGTAGCCTAGTTAGATAGCCTTAGCCTAATCTTAGATGCTCTAGTTAGTTACAAATCTTAGGCCGACATAGACGTAATAAACGAGTTAAACTATATTGCTTATATAAAATCTCTTGCTAAGTAGGAGGCGTATAAGCTTAAGTAGTAGGCGAACGCTATTAAGAGGTACGAGAAGGTTTTCGACTATATTCGTAATTCTGAAGTACTACTCTTTAGGAACGCTAGTTACTTCCGCTATAGAGGTAACTTTAAGTTTCGACCGTAGCCTAATTTTTCTACTCTCGACTCTAAGTATATAGAGGAAGGCTCCGGTACTATACTTAAGGGCGATGTATCCTAGATAGAATAGGTAGTATATTAGTTAGGCCCCCGGGGCCTAACCGGGAGCTTCCGAATATAGGAAGGGTTTAGGTTTTTACGGTTAGGTGCCTTGTTTTCGACGGGTCGTTTAGGTCTGCTTTTCTATATATAATCGTTAGATAGGGGGGGGGAGGGTTAGTTATACCTATGTCTACGGAATAGACATATAGGTAGGGGAGGGTATATTAAGCGGCTAGGCGTGTTTCTTTTACGTAGGGCGTTAGGGTAGAGCCGAGAGCCGGACGGCCTAGGAGGGCCGTACTACTTCCGGCGGGTAGCTATATAGGGTAGTTTTCTTCTTTTTAGGACAGAGGAGAGGACGGACATAATCAGGACGTAGACGTACGGATACCTACTCTACTATAATTGATATCGTTACCCTATAGTACGCTTTGTCTTCTAATATTACCTTTCCTACTACTTACGGGCATCTCCGCGTCCTTCCGGATCTCTACCTATCCTACCCCTTTTACTACGGAGCTACGCCGTAACCTACCGCGAGCCGAGCCTATCCGATCGTCTACCCGAGGACGGTAGTAGGAGAGAGGGCTTTATAGTAATACTACTTACTAAGAAGTAAGGTAGTTTCTATCCTTAGTATATAGTAGCTTATAACTATAATCAATTGGTTAGAGCTTTCCTTTCTAGTAATCTCTTTTTAGTCTATATGTATAGTCGGTATATATAGTCGGCAGCTATAGTAAGTATAAAATATTTTCCTATTAAAATCTGCGCTCTAGGAATCAGATAGTAGGTATATATGCCTTATTTATATTATTTTCTACTATTTCGTAGATATTCAACTCGTATTATGTAATACCTATTGCAATACCTATTAGGTATACCTACTAGGTTTTTACCGTTAGGTTGTACCCCGCTTATAAGCTAGGTACCTAGCTTATTTGTAGGGTTAGGTATTTAAGTTAGGTTGTACCTAACCTATACCTAACCTAACCTATAACGAGGCCTATATAGCGCGATAGATATATAGCGTAATAGATATAGCGTAATAGACATAGCGTAATATAGGCTATTAGAGCTATATAGATAGCTTATATATATAATATATATCCTCTACTTACTATATATCCCTCCTAAACTACTTATTTCTTATAAATATATAGGTACGTATAGCCGAAATTAGTAAAATCATCGTTACTATTTTACTTTTACTTTTACTAATTACTAATCCTCAAAGGTTATAAGTAAAAGTAAAAGTAAAAGTAAAAGTAACCAAGGGATTAGTAAAAAGTAATTACTTATTAGTAATTACTTTTACTATTTTACTAAGGTTTGGACATCACTAGCCCGTAGGACATATTACTTGGCAGAAGGTTTCGATTCTACGAGCCGAGCAGTAGGATCTTAAACCGGCACTCCAGAAGTACAAAGCGGCTATATCTAAGTTGCCTTCCGAGCTCTGTATCTCTTCCGGTAGAAGCTCCTGCTAGCGATAACGATGGCCGTACCTGTCCTCTAGGGGGTATAGACTTTGGCTAGGACCAGTACTAGCTTGACGGAATCCGACATCATGTCTTATGAGAAATACAGAGGGCTTACATTCCGCACTCTATACTGTCGGCAGTACGAGAAGGAGGGATTAGTGTGCCTGGCCTATCCGGCAAATCTGTTTGGCTTTCGCGACCTTGACTATAGGATAGAGGGTCTGGTTCTGGTCTCTTATTTGGCTTTCGCAACCTTGACCCTAGGGGAGAGGGTCTGGTTCTGGAATTTCTGGTCTTCGATTACGCGGAGCGCGTCCGGGCTTTCAATGTCGATGGCTGCACGGGACGTGGTAGATCATATAATCTGACAGTATTGCTCTACCCTCTTTCCAGATTTCACCGGGCTCTTTTCATATTCGGGCGCGTGAAGGATCGTATGTCTCGCGTTCTCTCTAGTCAGGTACAGTCGTACATCTCCGCTCGAAAGATTTCGAGCTGCGATGACTTCTGTGCATGCGGGATGTATCTGTTGCACTTTCTGTACGATCGCTTCGGCGGGTAGCTTTTGCACCTCCTCTCTATCTTTGACGACTCCTAGCCGGATGGTAATCTCTGCAGTCGTATACAGGGCTAGGATCCTAGCTATACGGAAAGTTCCGTAACACATATCTGTCTTGAACAAACTTATTTAGCCTTAGAAGGGTATTATAAGTTAGGAGTTGCTCATAACATTATATATACTTACCTCTGTACGCCTTACTTTGCCTACCTCTTCTTATCTACTACACACTACTCTTCGTCCTCTCGTACAAGCACAATGCTCCTTAGTCTTTTCATTACCATTACTCTCGCCTGCTTCAGCAACGCCCAAGCATGCGGTAGCATTACTTGCGGTGCAAATGAAGAACGCGTAGAGATTGGCGGAATGCTCGCGTTCGACGATCTACCAGGCCTCCCTATACGACCAGGCACAAATGTGGTTGTAGGCTGGCCACGTCAAGGACGGCGTGGTTTAACGATAGCCTACGGCAATCCGACCGGCGTCACAATAGGAATTACTATCAACAGTATACTCCGAGATACTGGTGTTTCATTTACGGCTACACCCGCAATCGGCTACACAGAGATTACTCTCGATGCCGATCCGCGCCATTATTTCGGACATCCAGTGGAGATTCTTATTACCTACATCCCTGACTTCCCTCCTGCAGAAAACACTATTGGAAGCAGTTGTACGTATAATAAGAGGCACAGAAAGTCGGAGATACTAACGTAAAGTCTAGTCCGAACAACTCCTTCTGGTCCTTCGTGCGATGGAAAATGCGGTGTCAAAGAAGGCCATCTGACAGGTTATTAAGAGCGCGATGTTGTTACGGTTTGGGTCGCCGTCACATATCATTGGATAAACATGTCGTCAAGTGTCAGGAGGATGGGCGAGGAGAACGATCGCACATGTCGCGACGAGCGTTCGTGTCGCAGTAAGGACGGCTAGCGCGGCACATTTCCCTTGTATGTAGCAGCGATGAGTATCGCCTCTCTAGATAGTCATCGCGTACAACTCACTGTTCTGTCTCACTGATGCGAATACTGAGATCCCAACCCCGTTTCTCTTCATCATCAGCCCTCCGCTCATAACCTAACAGGTGTCTGGCCGGCGAGGAGGGAGGGACGCGACGTCGACAACTAACGCTGCCCAAGCTGCAGAAGCAGCAGCTCACGGTTCGGGTAGCTTCCTGGTAGCGAAGATGGATGATATAGGTAGTAGAAGTGTTAAAAAACGACATAAACAACAACAAGAGTGATGAATGTATTCGGGTAGGAGGTGAGGTGGGTGCCGGGCGGATCGCGCCGGTTTAGTATGCGACCTGTCAACCTGTGCGACCGGGCTTGCCGACATCGACGCGGGGGTGCCAAGCCCAGAGATGGGAGAAAGGGCGGTAGATGAAGAGGGCAACTACCTGTAGGTAGTAACGAGAGCACGTAGCCTAGAGCCTCAAGACGCTCCTTAGCTGATCGACCAACATGAGGAAGAGGTAGAGAAGCAGAGGCAGGAGATCGGTGCTCTCCGTAGCGAGATCGAACCGCCAATTTGGGAAACGCCACTTTGGCCTTTCGTCTACGACGCGTTTGTTTGGTGTCGAGGACTCGAGATGTTGTCTTTGCGTCATCAAACCTTTACACAAAGTTCTACGAAGTACATGTATATATACCTTAAGGTACCTGTAGGTACATATCTTGGGCAACTACAACATATATTGTACATATACCTATAACCTGGAATTCCTTCTTCCTACCTGAAGTTTCAACATTGTGTCAGACACTGAACCATCAATGTCAAAACGTGTACGAACTCTCGACAGCTTCTTCAGCCCACCACCACTGAAAAGACCCAAGGCAGCCCAAAATGTTACTGGAGAAGAGCAACGCGATGAACATGGCGACACGAAGGGCGTGTCCGCAGCTTACTCTCGGCATGCAACATACCCATTCTCAATAACTCACCTGCCCATGGAGCTGCGAGAAATCCTCAACTTTGTCCCAGCTGCTGAAGCTCGTGCGATCAATGACCAACCTGAGCTGGATCTTTTATCCTTCACTCCTTTCATACCTAAAGCGGCACAAGTTGAACTCTTCGAATTTCTACGCGCAGAGTTGCCGTTTTACGTGAGTTTCTTGTTACAGTCCTCGAAAAATGGAAGCTGCCCGAAGCTAACATTGGTTGACTTGGAAGAGAGTGAAATACACCATCAAACGCGGGCCGGTAGAGACTGTGATCAACACACCGAGGTGAGGGTTGAGAGGCAATGAATATAAGAGCGCAAGTACTTACCAAGGTTTATTCCTGAAAGATTTACGACGGTTTTCGGCGTGGACGACACTGCTCGGTTCAGAGACGGTCAACTCACGCACGCGATCTCTGGCAGTCCTCTTGCAAAGGACAGCTACAAATGCTGCCCTCGACCTCTGCCCCAATGTCTGGATGTGCTCCGGGAACTGACAGAAAACGCCACCGGCTGTAGATTTAATTTTGCCCTGGTCAATTACTATGCCACTGGTTCTGATAGCATCAGCTATCACAGCGATGATGAGCGATTCCTAGGAGCCGAGTAAGGTCTTGAATAGCATACCTTCGTGGACCGTTACTGACCATGTCGTAGCCCTGCTATAGCATCATTCACACTTGGCCAGGCTCGTGACTTCCTGCTCAAGCATAAGCCGACGCCGATGAACCATACATCAGAGACCAAGCCTACAAAGATGCCACTTGGTCCCGGTGATATGCTGCTGGTACGTACGCCTGAGCTCTTGTCCGGCATATGCTGATCTGCAAATGTGCGAGTAGATGCGAGGCAAGACCCAGAGTAACTGGTTACACAGCATACCCAAGCGCCAGGGTAAAGATGCCCACAAGGGCCGTATCAAGTCAGTGCCTATTCTTCGCCGCCATGTGATATGATTCTGATAATAGCCAGCATAACATTCCGCAGGGCATTGATCCGAGCAGGAACCGAAAATGTAAGAGCACAAGGACACTGTCCTGACATGGCAGGTTTTCGCTGACGGCTTTCCCCTCCAGTACTATCGTTACAACGTCGGAGATGGCATTGCGTATAGATGGTCGGCTTCGAAGCGTGAGATGGTTCCTGATAGCGCGATGTCGTCTTCTAGTACCGAAGTATGACATGCGGTGCATATGTGTACGTTCTCTCCTGATGGATTGGGGTGATGCCACTTCTGAAATGCTGTCACGAGTTGCCAAGATGTATGCAACACTGCAGTCCACGGGAATGACGCAACTCTCGCCGGAGATTTTGGCAATACGCACGTCCCCTGCAACAGAGTGCTATGCTATCGATTATGTTTTATGCGACGGGCACTATACCGCAGATGTGACGCTTCTTCGCCGACTGGAGTAAGCGAGATCGGGGACTACAGTAGATGTATGTAGATGGCAGGAGGTGTGATTGTGATGTGTGACTACATGTACCTGAGATTATTTAAGATAGACCGTTCCATTATGCAAACCAGTGGACATCGAGCTGTATGTACCTACATGTCTGGTACCTTACTATAGGGTAGATAAGGTACCTAAGCAGTAAGCACATCGCTGTGTTACTGGCGATAGGTTATCTTATCGTGAATTGACATATACTGTATAACTTTTCACTTGCTCTTCAATTGCACTAACGGAATACGTTTCCGAGTAACCTTGACATAATGAACACCCTGGCCGAAGTGGTCTTACTTTGTAGAAGCTTGGTTGTGTAAGATGCCCTATGAGATTATATTACCGTGTGGCCAAGAGGCTGAGCACGAGCACTGTAGAGCCAACATAGCGCAGTAGCCGAACCCGGTCAGATGATGACTACCTTAAGGTACTGACAGCAAAGCAGTAATTTACATGTACTATATTTCAGTAAAAAGGTGAAAAATAAATAGAGATGCACTCTATCTGTGAAGAAGAAGCAGAAGCAGAAGAAGAAGAAGCAAAGCACGCAAGCACCCAAAAGGAAACACGAAGGCCAGACAGGGTTTGGGCCTCGGGAGCGGGGAGGCTTGGCGGGCACGGTCATGGCATTTACTGGTCGCTTTGGCCCTCCGATCCATCTTATTCGCTTTTTCACAACTCTCTCTCTCCTCGAGGGCGACTATTGGCCAGAGCCGTACCCATTCACAGACAGGTATGCCTCCAACCTACCATCAACCCCCATTGCCCCATCTATTGCTAGCCCTGGCGAGTCGCTTCTACGACCCTTATGCCTAAGGAACTGCTTGGTTGCAACAACATCATGGCCTGGGGCTGGACTCGACATACCTACACTACATACCTAATATTCGAGTCGCGACCAGATATGCTGACTTGCCTTGGAGAGCTAAAGGCATCATCGCAAAGGCGCCGCTGCCACTAGGACGACGACGACTACCACTACTACTTCCAGGTGAGTTCAATTGCCTTTCACGTGTGCTCTGGCGCGCGTGCCCTCGCTGTCGCAAAACATGTCCACGCGATGCACGACAGGCTTTGCGCGTCGTCGCATCATCAACAACAACAACAACAACAGCAGCAGCGGCTGCAACAACGTCACGGACGCGCCGCGCTGCAGCTCCCTCGAAGCGTTCGATGCCCCGTGCCTGGCCTGGCTTGGTGGCTCGGCCCTCCGCGATCGCGTGAAGCAGACCACCTGTGACCTCTCGTGTCGGCCATGCCATCTTCCGCCTTCCACAGTCACAAGTCACATGTGGCTGTGCGAGCGCGCCTGGAGAAAAGCTTCGTTGCGGTGATGTGCTGGCAGTGCTGTTCGCTGTCAGCATCCCGCCTGCAGCAGACCTCCAGCTCCGCCCTCCCCGAGCCCGCCTCTTCATCTACCTCGTAGTGTCCGTCCAGTAATCGTGGCTAATGTGTGGTCAATAGGATATTAGTCTCCGCCGTCGCCGCTGTTGCTCTGCTGTTTCCTGTCGTGCAGCCAGTGAGCGGTACGCTACACCCTCGTCGTTCATCAGCCGCACCGCCTCGCGTCGCATACCGCACCACTGAGCCATTGTCGCTTGCGGGCCCATCCAGACACCCACGACACACTGCGCGCTGTCTGCAGGGAGTCGTGTCGCTACTGCTGCTGGTCGCGATTGCTTTGGGCTGCCATCACAGGCTGACATTTCATTGCGTGCCCAGCTTCAGCCCTTCGCGCGGCCATAGCAAGCCGCTGCTCCAACCAACCCCGAACTTTGCGCGCGCGCGCGCTCTCTGGTCCTCCTATTGTTCGTCATGGAGTCCTACGCGCAGTATCATCCTCAGCAGTCGACCGCCTATCCACATACGCACAATGGTCCTCAGCAGACTCACGCCAGCCCCGTCATGCAGACTCAGCAACAAGCCAACTATGCGCAGCACCAGCAACCCGCGCAGATTGGAGGTCAACACATGATGCCGCAAATGGGTTACAACCCAGCATATGGCATGCAGCCTCAGTACAACGTCTCACCGTCGCAAGCCGCTGCGATGGCAACAGCAGCTGCTTCTGGATACCCTGCCTATTCGATGCCAGACTCTTCCTTACCGGGCTCATTGCAACAGACATCTCCGCGTATGGGTCAGGTCAAGACCGATGGGCGGCCCAACCCGCAATCACCTCGACAGAATCAGATGAACGTACCGAGCACAATAGCATCACAGATGAACTTGCCATCTTCCGCACAGCCTATGGGCACTCAGATGCAATCGGACCAGCACAGGAGAATGTCGCATTCGGTGAACAGTCCCGCTGTGCATAACACGCCAGGCCAGGCGCATGTGGGTGCACCGCGCCCAACGACGCAACAACAACAGCCACAAGCTCCTCCAGCTCCCCAGCAACAGTCGCCTGAAGTGCCAGTGGCTGGCGCAAACGAAGAATCGCCCCTGTATGTGAACGCCAAGCAGTTCCACCGGATATTGAAGAGGCGGATGGCGAGGCAGAAGCTCGAAGAGGCGCTGCGACTCACGTCCAAAGGCAGGAAGCCATACTTGCACGAGTCTCGCCATAACCACGCGATGCGGCGTCCACGGGGACCGGGCGGCCGTTTCCTCACGGCCGATGAAGTTGCCCAGATGGAAGCCAACGGCACTCTACCTACGGATGTGAGCAAAGATGCAAAAGGTGACGACAGTAGTCATGCCAATGGCGGCATCGACAGTGCTAAACGGAAAGCAGGCGACATGAACGGCGATGCAAAGAACGATACCCCTTCGAAGAAATTGAAGAGTGACGACGACGGAGAGGATGACGAAGACGACGGTTGAGGATGGAGTAGGGTCGACGACATTGTGGGAAGTCTTCCTTGTCGCGCGAGTCGAGCGCAAACTCCAACTAGATGGATCACGGGACAGGTCGGCGTAAGGGTGCATTAGGAAATGATTAATTTCGAGATACCACAACACGAACGCATCGACACTCTTACTGCTTCGACATAGCCTAGACGGCATATTTTCATGGGAGACTGGCGTTCGTTGGCGGACAGGAAACTCTGACGAGTGCCTTTATACCCTATTATGTTTTTAGAATTGTGTCATGAAAGTCGTTGCAGATATAGCACTGTATGGCAATGCTGCTTAGATCAGATCACGGGTATTTACCGTACTTGGTGTGCTTGGATCTGGACCTATGTACCTCCTACAGTATGTCTTTCGTCTTTCGTTCTTCTTCCTCGCACGCGATTGGCTTCGTTCCCCGCAAGCACCTCCGAAGCCACTACTGTAGGTACTTACCTACAACCACTCTCCTGCCCCAACCTCAGCTCTGCATTCATTTCTCGCCATATTGCGCACACCCACCCACCCACACAAACACACAATCATCATGATCTGCCGAAGATGTATGCAGCGACTCGCACGCCGACCCCCTCACTCGCACCGCACCTTTTCGTACACTCCTCCGACGCGTGCCTCTCCCACCGCATCCCGACAACAAGAAGCACAACAACCCATCCACGACGACCGCCAAGTACCGACCTCGCCTACACAGTCCTCAACCACACCTTCTTCTTCTTCTTCGCCACCGCCGCCGAAAACGAAAAAGACTCCTGCTGCTGCGAAGAATGTTCTTTCTTCTCCTTCCAGTGTCCCTGCGGGCACGGTGCTCAAAGGGTTGAATTTTTTGAAGAATCAACAAGATCCTGTGGCATTGGAGGATCATGAGTATCCGGAGTGGTTGTGGAGTGCGTTGAAGAGGAAAGGAGATGTGTCTGGTGCTGGAGCTGCTGGTGCTGGGGATGATGAGGGGGATTTGTTTTGTATGTGTGGATTTTTTTCATTTACCCTCTCCTCTTACTACTTACTGCCTGCTATGTCTGACTGGCGGCCTGCTTGAGTCATTTGATTGACTGACTGATTTTTCCGATCTCGTGTGATGTTTTAGCCAAATCGAAAAAACAGAGAAGATTAGCTGCCAAAGCTTTGAAGAAACAACAGTTGCTCAATCCGGAATCTTTGGCGCCGAAAATTCCGCTGTATGAGCAGAGTATTGATCTTCCTGGGGCGGATGGCACGATCGAGGGGAATAAAGTGGCATATCAGGCGCAAGAGGAGTTGACGAGAGCGATGCGGGAGAAGAGGAGGAGTAAGATCAAGGAGGACAATTTCTTGAGGGAGATGAGGTAGAAGATGTGAAACCTCTTTCGTTTTCTTCCGTAGTGGGAGAAGAAGCGATGGATGGATTTCCATCATTATTTGAAAATGAGAGGCATATGGTCAAGAAGAAGTTTCTCTACCATTTCAAGGACGCCCCAGCCCAGCTTGAGGTATCCTTTCCGAACCCACTCGGGATATTGCAGGCGGTCGCTATGGATCTATCTATCCCTGGGACTTGCGGCAGAGACTGCCTGATGCATCGGGCGAAGCGTCTTCCCATTTCGGACTCCCGATCGTGCTTTGCAGAACGCACGTGACCTGTGCCTCGATCGGTGGCATGGCCTGCGTGCAAAGTGAACCCGCATATAGAGGACAGAGCGGTCCGCTTCCACTGGCCCTCGAGAGCATATCTGTTACCATAGTTGCTCCCACGTCTGCATCTCTGGAAGGATATCGCTTCCAGAGTTGGCCACAGGCTATAAGAGATAGCCATCCAAAGTTCCCAAAAAACTGCGCAGAAAAAGTTCTCACAATATCACCCATCTCTTCGCTGCCATTATTTGATTCCAATCAATCACCAGCAGCTCTCTGGAACTTCCCTTTGCGCAGAAGTATCAGTAGCCGCCCTGTCTCTCTTTCTCTTGGGCCATGAGCTGCTGCTGCTGCTGCCGCCGCCGCCGCCGTCGTCGTCGAAATAACAGTGACTCCGCGGGAGAGATATATACATCTCTCTCTCTCTTCCTTTTTGTTGGAATTTGTTTTTTCTTTCTCAGCTCATGCTACATCCATTTGGCGGCCAGAGCGTTTCGCGGAGAAACTCGGACCACAAAACTCGTGTCTGTCAGGGTCTGCTGTTGATTTTTTGAACTGCGTGGATTGTATAACAAGTTATTTATTAGTTATGTTCGTTATCATCTTCATCGCACATCGAACGGTGGAAGAACTGGTGGAAGAATTGGCTGGTTGCACATACCTGAAGCTGGATTTTCCACCGCCGCCGCGACTGGAGCCTCGACGATGCCTGCTGCTGCTGCTGTTGTTGTTTTGGGGGGAATGGCAGCAGCCTCGACTGGTTTGCAGAGATCCCATCTCACAATCATCTTTTTGGGCTTCGGTTTCGTTTCGAGAAAGTCTCGATACGCCAGTTTGGTTCGCGCGCGGGTGTCTGTCCACTCGCGAAGGTGATATTCCATCCAGACTTCTGCTGAACTAGAAGGTTGTGGTGGTGGAATTCATTAGTGTCAATCGTCCGGGAGAGGGAAGGGAGGGAAGGCACTACTTACTCCATGGCTTCGTCGTCGTCGGGGCTATTTCTGGTAAGCCACTCGAGTCGATCTTGGGTTTGTTTGTGGCTGCGCTTGTGGAGTTCTAGTTGCTCTTCGAGATGGTCGAGCGTGTTCATCATGCTGGGTTGGCCGTGTCGCTCATATGTTTCTGAAGGAAGGAAGACCCCAGCGATCAGTAAAAAGAAAAACCCAAAAGACGTCGTCCGCCTTGCTGCTGCTGCTGCTGCTGCTGGGCGGCGGGAATTCATCACCATCAAAGACTTACTGTGCACGGATTCGACTCGATTCGATGCGTATGTCGAGCATATTCCGAACTTGCCAATGACACGGGCATCTTCGTCATCATCTTCAGAAACAACAGCTTCATCACCATGATCAGAGACAACGGCCTCATCATCATCAGAAACAATGGCCTCATCATTGTCAGAAATCACGGCCTCGTCATCATCATCATCATCAGAGACGACAGCCTCTTCATTATCGTCGGAAACAACAGCCTCCTCCTCCTCATCATCATCAAAGATAACAGCCTCATCACCTCCATCACCATCACCATCCTCATTTTCGCACACAGGTTTCGCTGGCTCCGGCTCCGGCACAGAATTCGCCATGTCATAAAGCATCTGCCTCCGCGTCGCCAAATCCCGCTCCCACCATCGATCCGGTGCGCTCAAAGGTTTTGCCCTGCCAAAGTCTCCTCCGAGATCGTCTCGAACAATGTGGTAGTTCTTGCGCTGCGGATCTACTCCTATTGTAGGGAATGAGGGAATCGTGTCGAAGGATAGACTGCCTGGTAAGCCGAGATACTGTTCCGAGTGGACGACGCTGGCGCTGCTGGAGAAGGAGGATGATGATGATGATGATGATGATGAGGCATGTTGTTGTTGTTGGTGGTGGTGGTGTTCTTCTTTTGCTTTTGCGAGACGTGAAGTGGAGGGTGAGGTTGTTTTGCGAGAGTCATCGCATTCGTGGAATGTGATCTTGGGTCGTTCGACCATGGTTGCGGCGTAGCAGTGTGTGGTGGTGGTGGTGGTGGTGGTGGTGGTGGTGTTTTTGTTGGGTTGATGGTTTCAAGCTCCGCAATGTGAGGAAGAAAGAGAGAGAGAGAGTGTGTGAGTGTGAGTCAGAGAGAGAGAGAGAGAGAGGAAGCGAGCGCGCAGGATACCAAGTACGGGCAGGTCAGGCAGTGAGTACAATCAATACAGTTGACTTGAAAGAAGACTAGGTGACCAGCGGTACGCATGATTTGGTTATGCCCGCAACGTGCCGCGAAGACTGTTCTTGTCTACCTACCTGACCTACCTAGACCTAAGGTACCGTACCGTAAGTAACTAACTTCACCTGGACCCTTTATAGAAACAACCTAATTCTCCAAATCCGGCAGTCGCGACCCACGTGCGTGTCCTTACCTTTAAGGTACCTTTTTGTGCAAACGACTTCGGAGCGGCTATGATCCATATCTTTCTTCTTCTTCTTCATCATCTTCTTCTTCTCCTTTTCTACATATCCATTCCATTTCCGCCCTTCCACGAAATTACGAGGAATTCCAACTCGTCCCAAATAGCGACCGATATCCTATTCATTTGATTGGGAAGGAGACGTCGTCGCCGTGGAACGGATAGGTAGGTTGGTCCGTAGGTCTACAACTCCCATCATCATCATTGTCATTATCGTCATCGTCATGATGCAAACCTCAGGTACCTTACTTTACTTTACTGTACCATTTACAGATAGATTGGGAAGGATAGGATATGGTTCGTGCTTTGTGTATGTAGGTACCTTATCCAGATGTACGGTAGGTTTCGATTTCGAAGATTTGGGAAATATTGAGTTTTTTGTTATTTGGGTAGGTTTGCACAATGCAGTATACGGCATCATTATTTCTTATTGAAGACTGAAGTGTTGTACAAGTTTTCATGACTTATTATTCGGGTCTTTTTAATACAAGTGGTTGAAAAGAAAAACAAAAAACAAGAATTTTCACACTGTTGTCTGTGAAGACACGTCTCATATCTAGGTTGACCCATCCATCCATCCATCCATTCATTCATACATGCATTGGCTTTTTGCATAGCATTACAAGCTACCAGCCCCACCAACCATAATAAACGCCATCGTAATTTTTCATAGAAACTTTTTCCTTCTTCTTCTTTACAGCAAAGCTGCACCGAGCAGGATACTAAGAAGCGAGCCACCAGCCATAGCCACGTTCAAAGATGCTGCTCCCGTAGAGCTGGCGATTGCCGAAGTCGACGAAGAAGCTCCTTCTCCGTCGTTGGAATTTCTCGTGGCTGTGGCGCTGGGTAGCATGCCCGAGTTCAACGCGGAGATACTAGCTGTGTTGACGGAGTATGCTGATCCAGTGACGGTTGTTTGGAGAGAAATTGTTTGCTCGATGGGCTTGACTACTTGGCTGGCGGTGGGAGCTGACTGGGCACTCGACTGGGCACTGGACTGGGCACTCGATTGAGCACTCGATTGAGCACTCGATTGAGCACTTGATTGAGCACTCGATTGTTGAGCACTCGATTGAGTGGTGGCGGTAGCGGAGTTTCCAGCCGATGCGGTAGAAGAACTGTTGCTCGCTCCATCGGCCTTGCATGAGTCGCCCGAGGTGACGACATCAATGCTCTGATACGAGCCGCTCATGTCGGAGTAAGCGTACTCGCAGCCCGGGTTGTAGTTTGTGATGTCGACAGATTTGACGTACATCTTGAAGGGCGCTTGGCTGTAGTCCGTCTTTCCTCCGGCCCACTCGACAGTGCCTTCAGAAGAACTGTCGCCACCAGCCCAGGAGCCAAGCTTCAGCTGCATAGGAGTCTGAGGAAAGTTCTTGCCATCAACAGTTGCAGCGCTCGCGTATGGGACGGTGCGGATCACGGTGCCGTCGATGGAGAAGTCGATTTTCTCGCTCGTCCAGTCAATACCATAAGTGTGCCATGTATCTTGAGGCGTGGCAACAGGGTGGTATACGACACGATCGTAGGATGTAGTGTTTCCCTTGCCGTAGAAGTTCGATTGAACCTGCGTATTGTCGCCTCCGAGGAACTCCCAGTCAATCTCGTCCAAATCGGCAGACTGGAGCACAATACTCGAGACGATTCCGGTGCCAGCGCTGGCGCGCATAGTCACGTCAACGTGCCCAAAGAAGATGTAGAAGTCCGTGGCGATGGTAGGAGCTTGGCCCGATTGCGCGATCGTGAAGACGGCGCCATCACTTCCATACTCGAGAGTTGTTCCAGACGCAGCAGACCAGGGGGCAATACCTGCTGATCCTTGCGTGAAGTCGACTGAGTATGAAGAAGATGGCAAACCAACTGCGGCTGGACAAGTCTTCTTGGTAGGGTTGCAGTCGGTGTAGGTTTGCGCGAGGGTGAACGATGCTGAAGCCAGCAAGGCGACACCTGCGCTCAAGGTGAAATGCATTGCAGCTATTTTCCTTCGTTTCGGGTATCAAGTTGGCTTGGGTCGCGGAATGTGCAGGCGATGTGTGCGGTAGCGAGCGTGGATGCCGGGAGCGTAGGAAGAACGAACGAGTGTTGTCGATGTGATGGCGAGGTTCCAAAGAGACAAAGCAGTGGCATCTTGTACGTCTGAAGATGTGAAGCTAAGTCACGTCACCGGATACCGATCAGCGCCTTCGCCACGCAAGCGTCCTTTGTCTGTTTATAACTCGTGTGAATGCAACATTGCCATTCGCACGTGCCGATCTAAGGCTGAACCACATTCCATGTCACGACGGCCGTCCACCTACCTGTACCTACCTCCTAGCCTATTGTACTGAGCGCGTGTCTCCGATAGCCTACTGTACTGAGCGCATGTCCTCGAGCTCGGGGCCGCCATTCGACCCATTATTGTACACATCAGATGCTTCGTGGATCAGTGTAGCGCAAGTGGTATCGCACCGGTAAAACAAAGGTGGAGCACAGCCGAGACGGAGTACGCGTAATACGTCGAGACGCGCCGGCCCTTTACCTACATACACACCGTCTCGGCGTCTCCTATGGACTTCCATGGAGTCTTGCCAAGCCTCTGAAAGGTCCCCAATGGAACTTGCAGGGCGTCACAAGAGACTGTGATGCAGAGAGAGAGAGGGCGTCTCGAGGCGTGTGCGATGTGATTGATTACACCGTGAGACATCCCATCCATCCCGTCAGGGTCTTGCTTTCTCCTGTCGCAGGGAGGGTAGGGTAGGAGGAACAAAGGGTCCAGCCAGCGCAGGAGGAGGAGTAGTAGTAAAGGAACTAGCGGATGGACGTGGCAAGTGATACGTCGGCGCTACAAAAAATAGAGGGATAACAAATACAGCAGACGTATAGTCGTATACGGGGTTCCGATGTCGAAGAAGTGGAACTTTGTCCTTTGTGAAGAAGTGGTCGTCCGTGTATATTTATAGCTCCTATAGCGCAGGTGACTAGTCCTCTAAACAGCCCCCTTGTCGCCCACAGCCACAGAGCAACAGACTAGCCCAACTGGGTAAGGCACAGTAGCCGCCTTGGCTATGGCATTCCATTCCATGCTGGTTTGCATAATCTTTGTGCATTACTTCACGGTTGTCACGACGCCGTGTCGTCCCCTGTGTGACATGAGGAGCAGCAGCAACGGTATCTATCACCCCTCATATATATTATTCATCACTCATCTACCGTATGCACACGCCTAGGAGCGGAGAACTACTGCTTAGAAATCAGGCAAACATGCAACTCTCACTTGCAATTGATAAAAAGGCACGTCCCTGGGACATATCAAGCACTCCCAGAAAAAGGAAACACACTGATAGAACCTACATTTGTTACACTGTCTACGTACATCCATATCCATAGATAGCCCAACATGTCCGGAATCAAAGTCATATTCGGCGGAGCGGGAATCAACCCAGGCAGTCCATTCGGGGACATTCCCACTCTCCAAGCAACGTTCGACAAATTGGAAGCCGCAGGCGTAAAAACCATCGACACGTCCAACATCTACGGCGCCAGCGAGAGCATCCTCGGCGAGGCCGGAGCAGCGAGTCGCTTCACATTGGACACCAAAACGGCAGGAGGTTTCCACTCGCAAGGAATTGGAGGCACGCGAGCAGCCATTCTCGAGCAAGCGCAAAACAGCAGAAACAAGCTCGGCGGCCCCGTCGATGTCTTCTTCATCCATGCACCGGATGCGAACGCGCCTTTGGAGGAGACCCTCTCTGCCATCAATGAAGTTTATCAAACCGGTTTCTTTAAGAGATTTGGTCTGTCGAATTATGAAGCTGCGGATGTAGAGAAGGTGTACAATATTTGCAAGGAGAAAGGCTATCCTCTCCCGCAAGTCTACCAGGGAAGTAAGTACATTCCAATCAGACATCAGACATATCCCAGCCCAGAAAAAAAAAAAAAGCCCTCCCCCCCTTTTTTTCTTTGCCCCTGTCTCACCCATCATCACAGACTACAGCGCCGCAGCCCGCAAACAAGAATCCGTCCTCTTCCCCACCCTGCGCAAACTCAACATGTCCTTCTACGCCTACAGTCCGCTAGCAGGCGGTTTCCTAACCAAAACGCGCTCCGACATTGCCCAAGGGGCAGGACGATTCAACGCGTCAGCCTTTGGGGGAATCTACCACAACATGTTCTCGGCCAAAGCATCCTATGTGGATGCATTGGAGCAGTGGGCGAGTATTGCGCAAGAGGAAAAGACGACGCCGGCGAGTTTGGCGTATCGATGGGTGAGATATAATTCGTCGTTGAAAGCGGAATTGGGGGATGCCTTGTTGATTGGGGCGTCGAGTGTCAAGCAGTTGGAGGAGACGTTGGAGGAGATTGGAAAGGGCCCGTTGAGTGCGAGGGCGGTGGAGAGGATTGATCAGATGTGGGAGACGATTAAGCATGAGGCGCCTTTGGACCCTCTGCACCAGTGAGCTGGGGAAATTTTTCATGAGCTTGCTACCAAAAGGGGCTTGTGTCTCTTGGGAAAAGGGGCTCCATATACAGTATACGCGATGAAAGGGGGGGTATCTCATAAAGCAATAGTAGTAGATGTTACACTGATTTTCGTCATGATGTGCCTCACTCAGTCCTCGTTTCGGTACCTCTCCAAGAACCGCAATCTCGCGGTGCAAGCCGGCCAGCCGTGTTTCGTCTCGAGCACTCTGAGAGCTCTAGCGTTGCCTCCTTCCACCTGCTCGTCCTCTTCGTGAGTCCACACACCAGGGACATCGTCTGGAATTCCTTTGCCGCCTTTCACGTGCATCAAAACCAGCTCGGCCAGGCCGAGGTTCATACTGGTACATTTCAGAGCCTCGATCACGAGATTATCATCGTGCCCACGGACTTTCATGGTGGCCATCCACGATTCAAGCTCGGCCGCTTCATCCTCCTCGGAGTTTTTACTGCTTTCTGTAGCTGTCGCCGGCGTGTCTTGTGTTCTCGATGCATGGTACTCAATGCTTTCTATAGGCTGCTCTGGTAATTCGTCTTCGTTGCTTGCATCCTGATTTTCGTCTCCATACTCTTCATCTTCATCGAATTCCGGCGGCAGAGGCATGAATAAATCTGCATATTGGGTTTCAGCGCTATATATGTCTTGCGTTTGAAGCAGTCTCCCTGTACGGGCTTGGTCTGCGAGGTCCATCGCATCGTCAACATGTTCCGAGCTGTCGAGCGAAGAACTGCGAGGCGATGCAGAAGATATATCGACCACTTCAGCAGGCATGCGGTTCGCGCCATCTCTGGCAGCATTGGCGCGGTTTGCATCGTTCGCATATTGTTGTGGTTCCGGCAACGCTTCTGACACGACTCTCAGGCTGCTGTGATCCGAACTGGGTCCAAAGCCCATTCCATGATCAGGTAGAGCCACAGACAGGTCAATGTCGTGATCAGATAGGTCTTCATCATGACCATCATCTCTCGAAAATGGCCTAGCATTGGCTGCAACGTTGAAACCAGTAGTGCGTGGCTGCTGATGGGCAGTGATCAGCTCATCCAACGTTTCTCCTGCTCGCGCTGTATTTTCAACTGCGTTTTCTTGTTGTGGCGATGATGGCCAGTCCATGTTTTGACGTATAGTTTCATCGAGGTCATCCTGTGACATGTGCTCAAGACCTTCCATCACTTGCTCAAGACATTCTATCACTTGTTCGACTTTCCTCGAGTCTCGAGACACAGGCTGGAAGGAGGATGCAGCTTCTTGAGCCGCAGGTGCTAGTCCAGGCTTGCCTCCACAGAGCGCCTGCAAAAACTCCAGCATTTCAGTCTGGTCCTTGGCAGGGTCATCCACAGCCAAGTCTATACCTCTGCGAACAGGCGATTGGTATCGAGCCTCCTGCGCGGCAAGGTTGGCCTCTGTGAGAGCAGTGCCGTCTGTCTGCTCTGTGTCGACGTCGTCTTGATAGTCATCCTCGCCGATGGCCGAGGCGTTAGAGGATGGTTTGTCTCGCTCTACCAGCAGGCTCATGATCTGCCTAGTTGCAGCTTGATTCGCGTCCGAGGTTGAAATATCCGAGTCTACCTGACCTGACTCGTTGGCCTTGACCTGGACGACGGAGAAGTTCGCAGCGCTATGATCTTTGGTGGCGTAGCGTTCAGGCGTGGTATTACTAGCCAATTCTTCGTTGGAAGCTTCGGACTCACCATTTGCTGATTGAGCATCGGGCTGCGACTGTACGTGTGCTGACTCTTGCTCCCCATTGTCGTGTCTGCTGTTGCGGCGCCTCTTCCGCTTGCGTCCCTGTAGTTCGTGCTCGTGATCCAATTCCTCTGCGGCTTCTTGGACCTTGCGATCAGCACACTGCTCTATATAGCTGGGTCGGACTCTCTCCAACCAGAACTCAATCCACTCACCCGACGACCGATGTGGATACGCTATTGACCACGCATTCCAGGTTTCATCATGTCTCTGCTGGTCAATGTCCTCAATGTCCGGTGCTTCCTGCAGCAATAAATTCATGTCTATTTGGTCCTGGTCGACCGAGGTCTCTACTACATCATCACCTACGCCAACCGCCTGCTCTGTCGATGCTTCGACCCGACGTCGTTTGACAGGAGGTGTGCGTATACCATGAGTACTACCCTGCTCATCTAATGCCGTGGGAGGGCTTGGAGGAGGCCTTGCTGGCACGGTAAGATTGATACCGGCAGGCGGATGGTCCATGAGCTTTTTCATATAGCGATCACGCCAAGCTTGCATCGTGTGGCGCGGATTGCGCTGTTCGAGCCGCCTGTATATCTCATTGCCCTTGACTCCATAACCTCCGGGGGCCTGCTCCTGCACCCACTGCCACAGCTCCTTGTCGTCTTCCAGTGTGAACGCAGTCCGTTTGCTCTTGCCTGGCACGCCCGAGGCGATATCACGAACGGTGCCTGGTGGTGGACCGGCAGGGTAGTCGGCAGGATCGGGCATTGCGCCATCTTCAATGGCAGTCGAGATCAGTTTCCAGGAGTAGCTGCCCGTGGGCGCATCTCTTCTCGCATGATCGGCAATGACAAAGTCGGCCTGCTTCTCGAGGCGGACCACGCTTCCGCCGTTGGCCTCGATGTCGGCGATCAATTGGGTACGCGCGGGCAGCTTGTGCACGAGGAAGAATTTGAGGCCAGTAAACAGCGAGCCCACAGTGTTTCCAGGAGCTGTGCTCGAGGCATTGCTCATCACGATGGGTGGCCCACCGGCCATGCTGTTTGGGGCTGCACCGACAAGAATGAGGTTTGGTGGTTGATTGTGAAGTGGGGTGGTGATGAGGCAAGTGTGAAGACAGACAGACGCGTCGGGGTGAAGAAGGACGCGACGCCTCCAACTCTACCTCCACTCACTCTTGCCCTGCCCTACTCCCTCCATACAAACATGCACATGTCCCGGATGAGGCCGACACCAACTACACCAAGATGGGCGTGCTGCGAAACATTCTTCTGGCCGTGCTTCTGCTGTCCTTTCTCACCTTTGTCGCACTCTTCGGCCAACTGCCCGCACTGCGGAAAACACCCATCGGATGGCTCCGCCGCCTCCTCTGCATCCACACGCCCAACCTGTTGAAGCACCTCGATCACGCGGCGACGGGCGGACACGTGACGCGGCGGAGTGTGCGACTGGGCACATATCTCTTCTACGAGCAGAATCCCGTGGTATTGGTACGACTCCCAGTCATGAATGGCAACTGTTATTCACCTCACCTTATTCATCTCGTTCACGCTAAAAGGTAAGTCGTCGTAGATCATCTTTCTCACTCTCCTCACCGGCTCTATTGTCCTCTTCCTCTGGGACACAGTGCATCGTCTGCCTGCGGAACTCCTTGCTCCCGTTCCTATCCTGATCATTCTGCCCTACTCCTTCACCTACCTCACTGTCACATGCAAAGCGCATTACGTCATCCCTGCCAACCACCGCCAACGCATGGCCGACTATCCCTACGACCACATTCTATTCAAGCCCAACGTGACCTGCCAGACCTGTCACCTCGTCAAACCACCGAGATCCAAGCACTGCAGTTTCTGCGGCCATTGCGTCGCCAAATGTGACCACCATTGTCCCTGGGTCAACAACTGTCTCGGACGCGGAAACTACCACTACTTCCTCCTCCTCCTCCTCACCATCGGCACGCTCCAAATCTACGGCAGCTATCTCACCTGGTACATTCTCCGCCCCCATCTCACCATCGACCACACCACCCCTCTCTTCAGCCGCGCTCGCCTGGGAACCATCGGGGATGCAATCGTCGTTGCAATCCGCTACGGCGGTTTGCCAGTCACCGGCGTGGGCATGCTCGCCATCTCGACGACATCTTTACCTCTCGGTCTGCTGACATATCACTTCTACCTCATCTGGGCCGGCATGACGACCAACGAGTCGCAGAAGTGGTCCGAGTGGAAAGAAGACATGGCAGACGGATATGTCTTTCGTGCACGAAAACAAGATTTGAGAGCTCATCATTTGGCAAAGCAGCAGCAGCAGCAACAAGGACGCTTTCCCTCGTCGTCGTCATCGTCGATGAATAATAGTAATAACAGTAGTAATATTTACACAACGCAGCAGCAGCAGCAGAATCCCGCATTGTACCACTATGACGCTAATGACGATGATCATGAATGGAACGATCGCACACCTGCTGCTGCTGCTGCTGCTGCTGACAGCGACATGGTCCTCGTACGGACCACAGATGGGAAACCTCCGCGAGGGCAAGAAGCGCTGTGGACTCGTGCGTGGAACCTGAATGACGTGGACAACGTGTACGATTTAGGAGGTCTACAGAACTTTGTCGACGTGTGGCGTGGACGTTGAAATGAATAAAAAAAAGGGGGAGGTGATTACTCAAGCAAGATACGGTAATGTACTTACAGTATGCATCGTCGTCGTCGTAGTCGGGTGCACAGGAAGAATAGACAATGGAAAACGAAAAGTAATCAAGTTCAGGCATGGAGAATGATGATGATATTATCATGCCCCCATCAATACATGGTAATTTCGGCTGCATTTACGAAATATCATCAACCACAGGCGCCAGACCTACAAGTCCCTCAGCGCCCATAGTCGCCATGGCAACATGCACAGGTAAGATGCTTTTTCCAGTTCCGGCAGCAGCAGCAGCAGAACGGATCAGACTCCGTGCATTGGTCAGTGTAGTCAAACCACGATACATCCGCAACACATCCCGCAGGGTCAATTCTGCTTGCTTGGCACTACCCTCATCCACCCCTCCTTGGCTTTTGACTTGGATGGTCCAGTGCAAATTGACTCCCAGCGAGGGCAGCTTGTCTCCCGTGTCGGTGTGTTCGCTATCAGGCATTGACGCAGGCCCTCGCTGGAACAAGACGCCATGCGCCATTCTGCTGCTGCTGCTCGCATGATGATCGCTTAATAATTTGGTACTCAGAAGCACGCCCCATGTCTCATCAGTCATGTCCATCAAGTGCGCGTCGGAATCGCCGGTACCATCTGTGGGGAGTGAATTCGCCGTTTCGCTTGCAGCAGGCGTCGGGGGCGCGTTGCTAGTGTGGCCAGAAACATCAGGAGAAGAAGTAAAAGTGGCACCTTGCGGCGTAGAAGCAGGTGTCAAAACACCAACCTCAGCGTTGCTGCCGCCGCCACCGCCATAACACGATGACTCACACGGACGGTACAACTGCAAAAAGGGATCCTCCTGCGTGGACAACAATGTCACACAAACAGGATGTGAGCGAGGCCTTGCGGCGACTGAGCGCCAACATTGTACAGCTGATGGGTCCAGATCTGCTCCTGGCGCAACGATGAAGACGCGCCAGGAAACTTGACGTGCAGCCATGATCGTTCTGGTGAATTCCCATACATCATGCGCCACTTCTGCAAATGTTCGTCCTGCTAGACCAAAAGAAGAGCTGGATTGATGCTTGCCTGTGCTGTCGATCCAGCAAGCGGTCAACCACATGCCATCGGAGCTGTGTGCGTAAGCCAGATGAAGGATCGAGCCTTCGTAGAGCAGATCTCCGGGCGCCTCGGACGCCAGTTGAAAACCGAGACGCTTCGGTGCCGTGCTAGCGAGTTCGACCGTGGGAGCTGCAAGATTTGGTAGCGGCGCAGATATATCAGACAGCAGAGGCGCAGATGTGGGTGGACATCGGTCGTAAACCTCGCGAGCCAAGACGGACATTTTCCTAGCATCGAGTGGAACAAAAGCATCGAATGAAGCCACCATGTTCATGGGCAGGATTTGCAGAAAGATATCGCTGTTGTCTTGCTCGAGCGGTGACTTGGATGTGCGCTCGCGATGGGCTTGAAAAAGCATCCAGAAGCATGCGCAGAGGTGCTGTTGGGCATCGCGTCCTGTGAATGGGTTGAGAATGTAGACAACGATCGCTCGCTCTTCTCCTGGAAGAATGCTGGACAGAGCTTTACCAAGGTCTGTGCACGTTGCGGCGTATGCCCTCAAAACAGACTCGAGAGACGCATCCTCACTGAGCTCTACGGGTGCCAGTCCGTCCTTGAAATTGTCTTGTTCCAGCTCGCTAACGTTGCGCAGATGTATGTGCGTGCCAAGCTTGCAACTCTCGTACGCCGTACCTACATCGCGGAGGAATTGATCGACCAGGCGTTGTAGATCCTCGTTGAAAGGGAACACACAAAAGGCTCGGAGGTGCTTTGGGCCAGCTGCTGGTCCAAGTCCCAACGGCTCCCAGAAGGGTATGCAAGCAGGCAACAACTCCCAAGTGTCGGTCCCTCGATGTAATCTGATATAAGGAGCCGGCAGCGGAAACATATCAGGACCTGTTGGTATGTTATCAAGCCGTTGTGGTGGCCGCGGCTGTCCTTGAGGGATCTTTCCCGGGACTGTCGCCTGTCTCGCAGGTGCGTCTTTTGCCAAAGCGAGGTCAGCCAAATCACAATAGGCTGCTTCCGGGCACGCCAACCGTATGGCTCTTGACAGCCGGTCTCGTATATATCGTGGTATAGTGACAGACGTGGCATCGTCAACAGCGTCACGAGCATCGTCAAAGCGGCGACGCATGGCAGAGACATGTGGATTAGCCGTCACCGACTGCTCACTGACAATTTGTGCAACGCAGACGAGATCAGACTTAGTAAGACTGTATGCGGTTTCGATAGAGGCCACCGTGCCTGTCAGTGTTTCTAATGCCTCCGGTTGAGCAGCCGCGCTAGGCAAGCCCGTATCACATAATGCCTTTTCCGCCGTCAACGTAGCCTGCAAGTCTAGGTTTACGGCGGGAGACGTAGACTCTAGCAGCACCTTCAGAAGCGTGTCAACAGAGGGTGAGCCGTCTTTTTTCTCGTCCTCATACTCATCTAGCCATGCGGATGTAGGTGGACCAGAAGTAAGTAATTCGGCTTGAGGTATCCCATGACGCTTCCGTTTCTTACTTTCCCACGGCAAAGGCGGCGGAGGCTCCACTATTCTCACGTCGCCCGTGGTTGTCACATCGCGCTCTTCTTCGCTGTCACTGATAGTGTCCGCATCGGAGTCATCATCGTCGTCGAAAGGTCGGTGCTTCTTCTGCAAAGCATGCAACCCGATTCCCATACTGCCACCAGTTGCGTCGATCTGTGCCACGTTCTGGGGCTTAGGGACGGAACCATACTGCAGCGTAGCGCTGACGCCGTCCCGAAACGTGATTGGGGTGAAACTGCTGCTCCTGCGGTCGTGGCGGCTGCCGCAAGAGCCACTTTGAGGCTGAGAATGGCTTGCTGGTACCGGAGGTGGGAGTAGTCTTTCACGGATTCCAAATGGGCTTAAAGGCCTGTGGACGAGTGAAGGCTGATGCTCGATAGGAGGATTTATGTTACCTGCAGGTTCCTGTGACTGCAGGCCATCACTTTCGGTGTCCATAGGCATGGGCGTTGGGTCATTGAGACCTTGTTGTGGCATCAGTACTGGCGGTATTCCTACTGGCGGATCATGGTTTCCCTCTTCGTCTTGTGCTAGGTTCGACACTGCCTCCAGAACTTCTGTATCCTCGTAAGTGCTGACATCGGGCATGTTGCTATCCTGGGCGGCTTGATGCTCCACAAACCCATCGTCCGGCTCATCGAAAAAATCAAACTCGGCATCATCTATTTCGGCATCTCCGAACGCCATACCGCCGTCATCAGCAAATAGTTCCTCTTGAGCAAGCTCATGATCACCAGGTTCGTTCGAAGGCGCAGGACGCGAAGCCGCCTTTGGTTGTAGCTCGTCATTTGGTGCATAGGCCTCGGCAACTGAGCTGTTCAGCTCTGGCTGCGTGGCCAGCGGCGTGACAACACTGTTCAGAGCGCTAGGCTGACCCGGAGCGAAGCCGTCAGGCGGAGTTGGGTAGATCCCAGCCATCGTTGAGTGGTGATCAACGCTCCTTTGCGCGAACGAAGGGGATATGACCATGTTCGTATCGTCACCAGATGTCGCATCCGGTATAACTCTGGCACCTATTCGATCTGTGATATTTGCTTCCTTGGGCTCGCTCACAACTGGAGCCTCATTCGCACGCTGTCTGTCAGCGGAGCCCTTGTACCACTCCTCGCACATAGCCAGGGGGTTTCGGAAGATGGCACCCTCTTCAGTACTAATGAACCATCGCCTCCAATCATGATCGGAAAAGGTATCGATGAGTGCGCCTTGTCGCTGACCCGAAGCAAGACAAAAGTGTAGGGGCCAGGAGCACGCGATATCAGTGTGATCCAGAAGTTCCACATTCACCCACTTGGTGTCTTCGGGCAGGCAGAGAGCCTGTGCTTGCAGCGTCTCTGCTACTTTTGTCCTCCAAGCCTCGTCTGACACCGGAGTCTTTGGAGAATTTATCGACAGGAGTCGGGCAGGTCTACCAAACGGTGCCAATGTACATTCGCAATTCGAAACATAACGGGTCGAATCCACGATACGGCAAGTAGCCGGCGCGACATCTGATATGAGATAGAGGCCGTCTGCTGCCGTGACCCTGGTGCGTAGACTGATGACAGTGCTATCCATTTCTCCCACCTCGTAATCGCCTCCACTGCTGTACAGCCAAGTCCAAGGCCCAACATGCAGGATTCCCGGATCTTTAGCCATGTTGTGGGCAATTGATAGTTCGATAGCGGCCATGAAGGCATCCCTCATCGACCCCAATTCCCCTGCTGCGCTTTCTATGGCACCCTCCTCAAGCTGATCAAAATCGATTGCGAGTGTCCTGGCATCGCTGCTGCGGACATCTCCAAACACGCATAGATTGAGTCCCATTGCAGCACATAGCACGTTCTCGGATCGCAGGCGCGCCACGGCCGTCTGCAGACGAGACCAAGCCTCAGCAGCCGAGGAGGAGTCGTGTCGAGACTTGAAAAAGACATAGTGGACTTGGCCCACGTTCTCCACGGCGTATATGTTGGTGGTGCATGCTTTCAGGAAGTCCATGCTCGGTGTTTACGTCCGCGACGCGGTATCGATGGAGGAGGGCACATGGAGATGGTGGTGTTTTGTCGCTTGTTATGTGGATGCTGAGGTGGTAGAAAGGACAGGAAGATCAATGGCGCGAGCATCTCGCGCTCAATTCTCAACACGACATCACTTCCATTTGGCAGGAGACGACTTGCTGCTCAAACAAGTGTTACCATAATCGCACGCCCCGGCCCCGATTGGGTCTAGCGCCGCAAGCTGATGGCGATTGGCGAACTTTGAACTTATTGTCCCGTCGTCACTCTTCACTTTTCTCATCTTCTATTGGCGTTTTCCGCTTTGTTTTAGAAGTCCTGATGCCATATACATGTACTTTCTATCGCCATACCAACCATCAGAACAGCTTACAGGCAAAGAGCACTTCGGCATCCATGCCACGACTACAGCTGGCACATACTGGATCGTACAATTGGCCGCGGCTGATTGTTGTCAATCGCACCGATGCTATAAAAATCCCCAAGTTGGAAACATTGGTTATGCAATGTGTCTATCTTACCACACTTGTCAACACCGGACACTCACACTCTTGAGGTTACTCTAGAAATCTAGTTTCGTCCGCAGTCTTTCGATCTGATAATCGCGATGATCCAGAGGATTGCTTCCAAGGAATACTAGCAATTTGGACTAGTATATGCAGACGGTTCGATTCGGCTACACTATTAGTAGAACTGTGATTGGTTAACTATCTCTGAAATCTCCTACTGAGGTTCTTGATATAGTATTTGGTGCTACAATGTGCGGCCGACCTGTCGAAGGAACAATCCAAATAGAAGTTATTGAGCCTAGGAGGGTCGGACCTAACCTAGAGCACAATAAACAGGCTGCTGGAGGAAGTGCGGCGAAAGCAGCTGCCCGAAGTCTCATTACCTTAGCAATATGGTATGCTTTAGAGGCTTCGGGCTTTGCCGTTATAGTAGATCCAGATCCCACCTATGCGAAGAGCCATGCGTGCTAGGCGTGATCTTGGCGGATCGTTCTCGACCTGAGAAGGGCACTGTGCTCGCAGATGCTCCAATGCTGCTCGCTATCGTAGACGAGGGTGACTTGTTCTTTGATTATGAGGACTGTCTCGCCCTGGTACTTCTGTGTGCACGTAACGTCCTAATGCGCGGTGCTGTGCTGCACTGCAGTGCTTGTGTACTTCTCTTGAACGGCTGTGGCTATCTCTTCAAGCAATTCTCCAGCACGGCGCAGTAACGAGCAGCTGTTCGGGCTTCTAGTGATGAAATGTGCTCTGGTGTTGGACAAAATCTGTTCTATGCGACTTGGCTGTTGTTTGGTTCTGCGAGGCTCGGTAGTCTGTAGACCGCCGGACCCCACATATGCGAGCGGGCCGTGAGAGCTTCCAGGTTGTCGGTAGAATTATAGTCTAGCGCTATGTTTGGACAGAAGGACATGGGTGCCCTGGCATCATGTGACATGAGTCATATGAGATAACAGGGGCCACTGATTCCTTGGCATATGTATGTAGAGTTGGGGATACCCACCCCCCTCTTTTCTCTTCTTGAGAGGTCAGACCTCGGACCTCAATTAATCCACTTATTGATTGGTATTCCATCAATCTTCTCAATTGGGCACTAGTGTGGTGTGTGGTTCCAACAGTTATGAGCCCGGCTAGCTCTGCTTGATCAATCAAAGGAATCAGTTGGTTACTGGATATTCAGAGTCACCTGATATCTCCTAGAATCACCTGAGATTGGTCAAATTCCGCTGTATCAAGACAACAACCAAGGACCGCACACCATCA
>NW_016017383.1:439969-456425 GCF_000320565.1 Sphaerulina musiva SO2202
TACCTAACAAAGATTGGTATCAAATTTGGTGTTCATGAGAGGACTCGATTCCCAGATACACCACTTCCTACTGGAAACCTGGAACCTGCCACTGATACAGCCAGGCCTGACTTCATCAAAGGATATCAGATGAAGGTTGGTTCAATTGGTCATGCAGCTGTTTTGGCAAGGCCGGATGTGGCAAAGGCACATGCTACTCTTTCTCAATTTCTGAAGAATCCAAGCCAAGCTCATATGGAAGCTGCCAATCACCTGATTGCCTACCTCTATAGTACCAAGGACATGAAGTTGCACTTCCATAGGGACAAGCCCAAGATGGAGCTGTATGTGGATGCTTCATTTGGTGACAACCCGGACAGGAAGAGTTCACAGGGATTCTTGATGATGATGTATGGTGGTGCTATTGATTGGCAAGCAACCAAGCAGAAGACAGTCACCAAGTCAACCGCAGAGGCAGAGTTGCTAGCACTCTCATCAATTGCAGGTAATGGGTACTGGTGGACTCGACTTTTCTCTGAATTTGACAAGGTATTTCCACCTCCACCTGGAAATAAGCCATCTGGGGAGCCTGTCAAGGATGGAACCATGGGTGGAACCAAGGTTTTCTGTGACAACCAACGAGCAGTGGATATCGCCAATCACAAGCATGGTTCACTCAATACGGCTTTGAGACATGTGGATATCCATCAACACTGGGTAAGGCAGGAAACCATGGCAGGACGATTGACCGTGGAATGGATTGGGACTGCCAAGCAACGAGCTGATGGCTTCACAAAGAACCTCCCAAAGGGGTCATTCCAGTCATTCCGGACGAGCCTGGGGCTCAGGTAAGTGGACATGGTCAATCATTAGATTGGGACGGACGGACGGTCACCATGTCTTGGTTTTTTCAGCTTTTCTTATGTAATCAAGCTGAGGGAGGTGTGTTTGGACAGAAGGACATGGGTGCCCTGGCATCATGTGACATGAGTCATATGAGATAACAGGGGCCACTGATTCCTTGGCATATGTATGTAGAGTTGGGGATACCCACCCCCCTCTTTTCTCTTCTTGAGAGGTCAGACCTCGGACCTCAATTAATCCACTTATTGATTGGTATTCCATCAATCTTCTCAATTGGGCACTAGTGTGGTGTGTGGTTCCAACACGCTAGTAGAACTTAATCAGGCGATAATCCAAAATTTACCAGAGACTTTGACGACCACGCTCGCTGCAACCTCTATACAGCTACCAACATGACAAGATGAAGCTCACGAATAGCGGCTCGGTGCCCGTGTACACCATCGCAGGCGCATCGACGGCGCGACCACTACCTGAATGGCTTGCACGCAAGCGAAAGCGCAGTCTCAAGCGTGACGCCGAGTATTCTAGCCGAGTCGAGCTGCTGCAGGACTTCGAATTCGAAGAGGCCAGCCAGTGCGTGCGCGTCAGCGACGATGGCGAGTGGGTTATGAGCACGGGGACTTACAAGCCTCAGATCCACACACACTATCTGCCCCATCTCTCGCTGTCCTTCGCGCGCCACACCAACACCGTCAACGAGACCTTTGTGCTCCTCTCTCAGGACTACAGCAAGTCGCTGCACCTGCAGACCGATCGCTTCCTGGAGTTCCACACACCTGGTGGCGTGCACTATACCACCCGTATTCCGCGGTATGGAAGAGACTTGAAGTACAATACGCGCAACGCAGAAGCACTGGTGCCGGCGGTGGGGGTCAACGCAGAAGGCAATGGAGAAGTCTTTCGGCTCAACCTCGAGCTGGGACGTTTCATGAAGGGCTACGAAATCGATGTGGGAGGCGATGATTTGGACACCTTCGGGGGCGGGGCGCTCCAGGGAGGCGTGAATACTGGTTCTGTCAACTGCGCGGCCATTGCAGACCAGAGCCACGGCCTACTTGCCTTTGGCACTTCGATCGGGACAGTCGAATTCTGGGACGCACGGTCGAGAAATCGTGTCAGTGTGCTTGGCCTGCCTAGACAGGCTCCTGATGCCGATATCGATTCGAGACCAGAGGTGACTGCGCTCTCATTCCATCGTTCGGGTCTGAATCTGGCGACTGGTAACAGTAATGGTATCGTTCGCACATATGATCTTCGATCCCCTGTTCCTCTGTTGGAGAAGCACCAGGGCTACGATAATCCTATACGAACCTTGCAGTATATCGAGTCCCCGCTGGCATCTGGGAAGATTCTCAGCGCCGATCGGAAAGGCATCAAGCTATGGGATGAAGTATCTGGAGACTACTGGACTGGAATTGAGCCTGCAGTGGACGTGAATCATGTCGAGTGGGTCCCGTCCAGTGGTATGCTTCTGACTGCCAACGAAGGAAGACAGCAGCATGCCTTCTTCATACCACAGTTAGGGCCGGCCCCTAAGTGGTGTGCCTTCTTGGATAACCTTGTAGAGGAGATGGCCGAGGATTCTGAAGATCCCCATGCATTCAAATCCTCTGGCACGGGTGCGGGAGAAGTGTACGACAACTACAAATTCGTCGACATGAAGCAACTACGAGAGCTCAGCCTGGACCATCTAATTGGCACAACAAATCTGCTAAGACCGTATATGCACGGCTACTTTGTCGGTCAGAAGTTGTATGAAGAAGCACGACTACTCACCAACCCCGACTTGGCAGAGCAACAAAGACAAAAGAGCATTCAAGAGAAGATTGACAAAGAGCGTGAGAGTCGTATCCGCGGTTCCAAGAAAGTCGCAGTTAAGGTCAACAGAAAGTTTGCAGAGACTTTGGTCGCCAAAGAAGAAGCCAACGAACGACGAAAAGCACAACGTGTGCTCCGACAAGGTGGGGATCAGCCACTTTCCAAAGTACCCGAAGAAGAAGATACTACCAAACCATTACTCGATCCACGATTTGGCAATCTCTTTGAAGACGAGGATTTCGAAATCGATGAGACGAGTCGTGAATTCGCCATGCACAATCCATCCACAATACCAACAACAACACCAAAGCCGCGCGGTCTGACAGCCGTAGAAGAGGAAGCCCTAGAAGACACCAAACACCACAGCAGCGCCTCAGAAGACGACGACGAAGACGAAGAAGACGAAGAAGAAGTCGCCGCACGAAATCGACAACGTCAAAGACAACAACAATCCGATTCTTCGCTCCAAAATTCCCAAGGCCGAATCGGATCCACATCCTACACAAAATCTGGCAAGAGACCTCAGCAGAAGAACCAGCACCAACAACCGACCATGCGAGTTTCATCTTCGACGGAAAGTAAAATTCGTAAGCCACAACGGGACAAGTCGTTTGGAGATTTGGCTTCTTCGCTCCCTGCGTCTCGACAACAGCAACATCATCGGGCTTCTGCTGCGGATGGCGGCGATAGGCCGTTCGGTGAGAAGCAGATCACTTTTGCGCCGAGTAGTTCCAAACAAAAGAAGCAGTCCCAGCGACGAGCAGGCGAGGATGGTGGGAGAAGTGTTGGCAGGGGTCAGGAGAGGCGCAGTGCCAGTGGTAATGTGTTTAGAAAGTTGTAGTTGGAATACGGTAGCAGTAGCAGTAGCAGCCACAATGAACTTATCTGCTATGCTATGCGTCCTCCCTTCGGGGTCTTATTCTCGCCTCATGTATCTCGTTACTGAGATTATAGCCGTATAAAGGATTCTCCGCCAACGCCCACGCTAATCTTCATAGATATTCATTTTTCCATATGCCTCGCTTGCGCTTTATATCGCTTTGAGTGTTCAACACCGTGATCGTGATAATAACGCCAGCTGCATTTTCTGACTCCCTGGCCATGCCAATCGACATTGAAATCAAATAAAGCAACCCAACCCGCTGAACGCCTCACACAGCGCCCGATCCGTGAATACAGAAACCTCATAACCTCCAGGGCCATGCTTTCCGTCATTCGCAGTACTCTGTAATACATCCCAAACATAATTCTCCTGCGTAGCGTAATATTTCTTCGTCCCGAAATCGTAGCCACCAAATGGGTCGATGGGTGCTTCTGGCACTGCCTTGACTTTTGCTTTGAGCCCTTTGATAACGAGATTCTTCCCGTCTGCATTCCCGCTGCTGCTGGTGCTGTTTGTCTTGTTCCTGCTAACCTCTGACACAGCCTGGAGATGTTGTTGTCGAGCAGCGGCATCGTGTCGATTCAAGCGCTTCTTCAGAGTAGCACTGGCACCAGCTTCCATCGCAGCGACAGCGTTAGGATCCTGTCCATTCTCCAAACGTTTCAACATGTCTCTCTTATTCGCTTGAACCTCTCTCCTCTCATCAGCTTCTTCCCTTCTCGCAGCCTCTCTCCTCTGTTTCGCGACTTCCCTCTCAGCTTTTTGAAGTTTATCATAGGACATGCTTTCCTGCTGTGCCAGATCCGCATTCTCCGCAATTTCTTGCTGGTGAGCTTTCTCATATTCTCGAAACCTCCGTTCAGTCACCTCCTCATCAATTCGATTGATCATATTGAATGTAATGTCCTCCACATCATTCAAATAATCGTTCCAGTCTCTCAACGTCTCAAATTCCTCCTCCCTTCGATTAAACACCTTCGCGACTTTCCGGCGAATGTCGACTTCGCGCTCGACTTGGATGTCCTCGAAAGTTTGTTGACGGAAACGGTTTTTTCGGAGCGTCTCGTGGCATTTCGGTATAGGACAGGGTTGGGGTCCGTGTGAGAAGAGGCGATCGACGCAGGATTCGCACATTTTGTGGTAGCAGGCCGGGTTGACGAGGAAGCGGAGGCTCGGATTGAGGTAGCGACTGCTTTTGCATACTGGACAGATATCATCTGAGCTGGTGGTGTTTGAGGGTCTGCCCGAGGACTGCTGGTTGTGAGCTAGCCGCGACATGGTGATCACGGTTTACTGTCTTGGTTGTTGTACTTGAGAAGTGGCACACAGGAAATAGGTCGTGAGTGTTGATTGATGTAGCTAAGGCTGACATAAGCAACGAGTAGGTCTATCATGTGACAGAGATCGGCGAGCTCAAACCTCCGACGTGGTGGAAGATGATGAACTTTTGTCCTCGATGTCAATATTTCATTACTTTCGCCATCACCGCGCATTCTCCATCGCAAAGTCTTGAAGCCAGCGTCCGCACACCGAAACTCACCTCGTTCGAACAACACCACCGCCGCACAAACTCCGCCGAACGAATACACATCGATTCCTTGCGCCATGGGCGAGAAAGGGCATGGCCTCGACCACTCGAGAGATCCGTGTCCATGGGTCGCGCTCTCAGATTTCGGAGGCGCTTTCTGTATGGGTGTATGTTGGAGCACAAAAGGATACTGAGATGACACACTAAGAGAGGACAAATGACTGATCTATGCGGCAGGCAATAGGAGGAGCAGTGTGGCATGGCGTAAAAGGTTTTCGGAATAGTCCATATGGCGAGAGACGGATAGGAGGTATGACAATAACGAAAAAAGATACAACAAGATTATGAAACTTTCGATGAAGGTATGCATGCTGATCAGATTCCACAGCCATAACAGCAATTAAAGCCCGCGCACCCGTCCTGGGCGGAAACTTCGGCGTTTGGGGCGGCCTATTCAGCACATTCGACTGCGCAGTGAAAGGCGTGCGAAAGAAGGAAGATCCTTGGAATGCCATTATCGCCGGATTCTTTACAGGAGGTGCATTAGCCGTCAGAGGAGGTCCCAAAGCCATAAGGAACGGTGCGATTGGGTGCGCGATTCTGTTGGCAGTAATCGAAGGTGTGGGCATCGGGTTCCAGAGGATGATGGCGGAGAACACAAAATTGGAGCCGCCTGCGCCGCCGCCGACGCAGACTAGTGCGAGTGGAAGTGAAGGGAGATTGGCGGCATCGGTCGCTTGACCCATGACGCCGAGTTTGGCTGGATCTGCACTCATGATAACGGAGATGGGGCTCATTTGTGCGTGAGTGATGAGGAGACGTCACTCGGCGATAGAGGATGATGGGACATGCGATTGCAATACAACGACGAACAGAGTTTCGCGGCATGAGCTGATGCATTGAACGGCGTTCGGCACTGGTGACCTGGAAAAGAGTTGACACAGACAAGCAGCGAGGAACGTTAGAATGGAGTCTGGTCCGGTCTGCTCAATCTTCACTCCCCATTATAGATGAGAGCGTAGCGTAGACTACGCGGTTGTCAGTGCGCTTGCGGTTATTGTAACATTATCATGTACATACTGAGCAGCGAACCAAGAGCAGCTCATAATGGTATCTCAGCTACGACTGCAATCTCACTTCGATTGCAAATTGCGTATGCTCGTCTGGTTCGCTGAAGCTACATGCCAAGATAATTCCCAGACCGTGTAGATGATATGTAATCCGCCATTCCCCAGCATCGATGTAAGGTTGAGTCCACTCCCAAATGCCTCAACACTCATCCTTTGATCCGAGCAGCTCGAAATCTGCTGACCTTCTTGAGTTTCCCGTCTCGCTCCTCCATCAGATCGCCTTGTTCATGTTCGTCATCTTCGCTCGTGCCTGCCTTAAATCCGCCCTGTTGTCTAATCATATCATTTCGTCGTCGGTAGTATTCTTCGGCGAGTTCACGTCGTTGTAAAACAGGGTCGCTCCCGTCAGTTGATGGCGCAACAGCATCTTGGGAACGAGACGCGCGCTCGACCAATTGATCCGCAATGACCAGGCCTGGTGGACCTTCCGGGGTTGACATATCTCTTACAGTCGCAGTCTGTTTGCCCGCCGTAGCCCCTGCAGATGATGTAGCAGACTTTTGGGATGTCTTGAAGCGAGACGATTTTTTGGCTGGGTCTGCTGTGCCACCAACCTCGGTTGTACTTTCGAGAATCCTTTCCGCGAGGGGGTGCTCGTTCTCAGCTTGCAGCATGCTCGCTGCCTTTCGCGCAACATCTTGTTCTTGCGCGAACTTCGGCGTTTCGGCGAAGCTTACTCGTTTCTTCACCTTCAGGTTGTGGTCTGGGTCCTGAGTTTTACTTGAACTCGATGGTGCGCCGCTGTCATCATGAATCACAAGTCTGCGGACGTGCTCAGCATCGAGATCTGTGTCCACTATGCTGTCGTCTATGGAGGCCGCTGGTCCAAGATTACCAATAAGCCTGCGTTGCAATTGTTGCATTTCCTTGTGGTAGTCGTCACTGATCACTCTACGAGTACTACGACCAAACTCATCCTCACTTTCTCGGTCTGAGTCGGACATACCGCTAGTGTATGGTGTGTCCTCCTCTGGATTCTCAGAAGAGAGAAAGTCTGATGTTGACCCAGTCTCATCTAGGTCGTAATCATCCTCATCTAGGTCCATCTGCGCCACGACATGTCCGACTTCATTCAGATGATATTCCAGCATCTCTCGACGCATGGCGGCGTCTTCTTCCGATTCGTTCTCCGGGAGCACGAAATGCGTTTTTGCAAGCTCGTCATTCGAGTCGATCTCACCAACTCTCTCACCTGGTTTGAACATGAAACTGCGAAGCTTCTTTTGCATATCAGCGTCGGAGCTCTTACTGCTGGCCTCGGGATCTTCACCGCCCACGCTCGGCTCAAGACTCTTTGCCGATTCTGGGGGTATCTCCTGCACCTGTGGCGCGAATGAGACAGATCGAGAATCTGGAGGGGGGGCTGCCGGCATGATTGCCACTTTGTCGTTGAATGATACAGTTCTTTTCCCATCTTCCTGCTCAGCACGATCCGGCACAGGATCAGGCTTCGTATCTGCACTGAACGAGACAGACTTCTTGCGGATGGCTGGACGACCTGATGGATGTTCGTTCTCACTCTCGGAAGGACGTCGAGTAGATCCTTCATTATAGGAGTGCCTGGTGACGAGAGCTGATGGTGGGAGAGGGCTCGCGCTTGCTTTCGTACTGTTGTCGCTGCCAGGCTGATCAACATCCTTGTCGATGTGGTCGGTAGTTGTCTCCAGGTCGTTTTCGGACAGCCCAGCCTTGCGTAAACTGTCAACCAGCTTACTTGTCGCAGCTTCGGGCTGCACAACACTACTGGATATGACATTGTCGTCATCGTCTAACTCCTCGTGGATCTCAGTCAATGGCAAAGGTCCTTTCCCGCGATCTGTGTTTGCAGACGCAAAGTCCAGCTCTTCGAGCTTTGCTTCCGCATCCCAGAATTGGCGCTGTAGAGTTTCTATGTTCTTTTGAACATATTCCTGCCGTTTGGCGATGAGATCCAGCACCTGAGTTGCCGAGCGTGGCGTTTTCGGAAGGCCTGCCAGATCTCGAACTTCCTTTTCGTTCACAATGTCGCCCGCATATGTTTTGCTGACGTTGTCGAGGTCGACACCGTCTCCGCCAGCCTGGATCTCTTCCGTCAAGCCTTCATACTCTGCAGTCAGCGTCCGGAAGTGCTTGAGACTCGCTTTCAACTTGATCAAGTTCTGCTCAAGCAGCAAGCGCTGTCGTTCCACTTCGAGGAGGTCCATGTGAAGCTATGCAGCCGTGTTTCATACGATGTCTCGGTGTCAAGTGGAAAGATGCAGGTGAAGTTGAAAGTTAAAAGGTCAGTTTAGGTTGGCAGGCGAGTTTGCTGCGTCATAATTCCTAGTTTCGACCCAAGCTTGGCATCAGGCATCACTTAATTTCAGGCAGCTTAGAGAACCCTTAGTCGTTGTTGTCAGCAAGGATCTTTTGGATATCCCGATGCTGACCCGGTATGTACAGGTACATACACCTCCTACAGCCGTTCGATAGTCTATCCGTACTATAGAAATTGCAGGCCCCCCTAGTGATTAGTTATGTCGAATCTGGCCAATTACGCAACTTGCCGAGCGGAAGTCCGACCTTACGTATCGTAAAAAATCAGTAGAGAGGAATTCAATAAATAAGTAACTATCTCTATATCTATAGTATTAACTAATACATATACCTACGCGCTCGCCGACACGCGTAATCGATTGCGCCGGTACTATTTACCTTAGTAGCCGATATATATACCGTCGCGGTTACCTAAAAGCTCTATACGTCGCCGAAACGATACTATAATTGCCTCGATTTCTTCGACTATAATCGAGTTCTATTGTTGCTCTACCTAAACGATAAGTTGTTTATTAGAATTAGCGCGCGGAAGGCGATTGAGACGTACTTTTATAAGCGCCTATACGTTCTCGATACAGTTAAGATCTAGTAAATTAGGAGGCTATATATCTAGGGTATATAGAATACTACGATTCTTAATTTCTCGCTAGAATTCGCCCTTATAGGTAGACGCTCCGTCTAATACAAGGACAGGCATCTTCTTAAGTACGACGATTGTAGGGTTATAGCTATCGACGTCGATTCTGCCCTAGATCAATATATAGAATACAGTATTAGAAAGAGTAATTTCGAGCATTAGTCCCGGAGGGAGCTCGAATACGTCTTCGTCCTCCGGGGGGTTGTCTAGGTTTAGTAGGCTATCGTCGATTAACGCGAGCGTATACTCCTACTAGAAGCGGATAAGTTCGGGCAAAACGTACTATACTAGAGAAGCCTAGGTTATAGTACCTAGGGTACGACGGTCCTAATAGATAAGTTGTAACTTCCGAGAGCTATAGATAAAGCCGTAGTAGTAATAAGTACTGTCTATATCCTTAAACAATAGCCGGAGATAGTTAGGGTTATATACTTTACCTATACGATTGGTTATTCGGACTCTCTCTCCTCCTACAGTCGTATATCTACCCGCTATAGTACTTACCTAGACAACGAGTTACTCTCTACTATTATATACCTCCCCGACCGAATACTACGGCGTCCCCGAATATAAATAGTTTCGGTATCTGCGTTAGGCACTACTCCCCGAATTGACTACGTAAGTCTATATTCTCTTCGTCTAACTATAGGGCGTAGCGAGCGACGAGACGGTAGTACCTACTCTCTTAGAGACGCTGGCGGATCGTTGATTCCGAACACTCTAATTCTAGGGCTATCTTGATTTAATTGTAGGTAGCTCTATAGCTATTTTCGTTACGAGTAATAAAAGCGATAATCCGATTAGTAACTAGCGTACTAAACTTCTTTAGTAACCGCTTAGCTCTGTCTATCTACGGTGTAATAGCCTCGTAAACTATACTATAGACCGTTGAATATAGCTCTTCTAACGTAGCAGTAATCCGAGTAAGTTTCTAGCCGGCCTATTATACTAATGCCTTAATTGTATAACGCACTTTTAGAGGCAGTATAGCGTAGCGCTTGCGTCTATTCTCAACGTACTTACGTATGTTTTGTAGTACTATAGCGGTTACTACGGATAGAATAGGCTAGAGTACTTGATTCGGGGGTATTACCGCTCTAAACAACTAAGTAATTAGCCGACGGCGGCCCCCTACAACACTATTGCTATAATTCCTCTATCGAACGCGGAGTTACGACGATATAGTGTTTAACCGTCCGTTTAACCGTCCGTTTAACCGTCGGTTTGACTATAGAAGTAAATACTAACAACTAAGAATTAGTAGAAGTAATAGAAGTAATAGATACAGTACTACAAACGACTGCCGGCCGCCTCTAATATACCTATACATATATATATATATACCTATATACTCTATTACTTCCTCTCTCTCTACGCGATCAGTTATATTTACTACTTACTTAGCGGTCTATACGTATTTATATTAGAAGGCTGTAGGAGGTAAATACAGTATACCTCTACGGCTATAAGTGCGGTACTAGCCGTCTGATAGACCGGCATTCCGTAGCGGTCTATCGGTACAGTCGATAGTACGTACGTTAGAACCGTATTAGTTACTCGGGGCAATGCCTAGAGGTGTTTCAGACTATCGGAATACCTCGGTACTACTCGGCTATCTCTCAGCGTCCGAGATACCCTGCAAAACGACATTTAGACAGCTGTTAGTGCGGTTATTAACTAGTGTCCGAGATTCCGAGCCATACAGTGTGTAGAAAAGGGCGGAACGGATAGACTATCGAACGGCGGTGGAAGTTGTGTGTATGTCGACAGCAGCCACTTGTTCAGCAAGTGAAGCAGAAATGAATACAACAGATACAACATGAAGTCGGAACATTCCTTGGCAATTCAACGTTATCATCACGTATCATCTATGTACATCATGCCATCTATCCCTGCTAGTGTGCTATCACTATGTGTCAAACTTGGCGCCGATTTTTTCCCCGATTTTTTTCTAGGACTACATCCACCTGTAGCGATACAGCGCTTTGGATGTAGTCACCTATATACATCCCAAGCAACCTCAAAGGGCTAGGATAGCCAAGGCCAGAGCGCTGATCATCAGAGAGCTCTTCGTCACGGTCTTGTAGGCTGGTCGAGAGGCAGCACCAGTGTAGGTAGCCGGGCTGCTGCTCGTACTATTGCCATCTCCCATCGCTTGTCGTTGGTATGGCGTGGGAATGGCTCCGCCAGCAGTAGTCTGAACAGGTCCCTGCACAGCTGGTGCAGGCGTTGCAGCAGGCGCAGTAGGCACAAGGTTCGTAGTGGGCTGCACAATCGAACACGATGAGTCCGGTGTCCAGACTGGTCCTGCAGGCTGAGGAGCGCTTTTTTGTGGAATGCACTCTGGTTGTTCCCATTCGAGATTCCAGAAGGCAAAGTCTTTCCATTCTGGCACGAAATTGAGAAGACCTGGAGGAGGAGCAATGTTTCGACATTCGTCGGAAACGTTGGAGACCAGGCCGAAGTCGAGCTGCGCACCTAGGCCTGCTCCACCTGCTCCAGCAGCTGCTCCAAAAGATACTCCAGCAGTAGCCTTCGCCTCGACATTCGGGAGACACTGTGTAGAGATCTGATCCGAAGGCACTGGGAAGATCGCGTCGGTAAAGGTAGGTCCAGTCTTGGTGACACTCCCATGTTCATCCGTGTAGCCTGCCCAGAGAGTTTTGCAGGAGATATAGGCCTGTAGCGAAAGTCAGCGGGGATCTCTAGTGAGCTGCACCTATTGAGAATACTTACTTGGCCGGGCTGGAAAGTCTGACCCAGTGTCGTGTATGCTTCGCCACCAGCTGGTGACGGAGGAGCTGGACCATTTGCGCCCTTATTCGCCGAGTCCAGCGAGCCCTGCTGACCACGAGGTGGAAAGTAGAGGAGTGTTGCTGGACCGCCTTGCACAGTGCACAGCGGCTTACCATTGGGCAGTGTAGGAGGGGACTTGGAACCTCCCACAGATCCTCCTACAGATCCGCCGATAGATCCGCCGATAGGGTGAAGCATGACGCCGTAGCTACCTGGACAGTCGAAAATGATCAGCATATACTTCATCCAGTGAAGTCATATGGAGAGGACAACTTACCGCCAATACCGGCTCCACCGCCGATTCCAGCACTTCCTCCAACACCCGCGCCGCCATGGACATTTCCTCCAATACCACCCCCAACACCTCCACCGATGCCCGCACCTCCGTGACCACTTCCACCAATGCCACCTCCGATTTCAAAGGTGAACAAAGGCACAGCAGCACCCACGCCAGCGTGGAGTCCAGCACCAGCGCCAGCACCAACGGCAGCACCAGCACCTGCACCGGCACCTACGGCAGCACCACCACCAACGCCGGCACCACCACCAACGCCAGCGCCACCGCCAACGCGAGCACCACCACCCACGGCAGCACCACCGCCCACGCCAGCACCACCACCAACGCCGGCGGCACCACCAACGCCAGCGCCACCGCCCACGCGAGCACCACCACCCGCGCCAGCACCACCACCAACGCCGGCAGCGCCACCCACGCCAGCGCCACCGCCCACGTGAGCACCACCACCCGCGCCAGCACCACCACCAACGCCGGCAGCACCACCCACGCCAGCGCCACCGCCCACGCGAGCACCACCACCCGCGCCAGCACCGCCACTCACACCAGCACCACCACCCACGCCAGCGTGGAGATCAGCACCCGCACCAACGCCAGTAGCCACACCGGCACCAGCGCCAGCGCCGCCGTGGAGTCCAGCACCTGCACCACCAGATAGCCCCGCGCCGCCAGACAGGCCAGCGCCACCAGCCACACCAGCGCCAGAAGCCAGACCGGCGCCAGCGACCAGACCGGCACCAGCAGCGAGACCCGCGCCACCAGCGAAACCGGCGCCAGCGCCCGCACCAACAGGGAATCCCAAGCCGAAAGTCATCTTGATCGTGGCGAAATCTATTCGTAGGTCGTGTTTAAGTATCAAGTGAAATGAAATGTGAACGAACGAAGGGTTTTGATGATGGAGCGAAGGTGGAAAAAAACGAGGATTGCGAGAGTACGATGCCAGCGATGTCTGCAGGAACAAAAGCAGGAAGCAGGTCGACAGAGGAGAATATATACTGACCTGAAGACTGACTTACCTGCGATGTCGAGTCCTTCTCCTGCAGCTTCTCATACAGCAACACAGCATGAGGCGTGATGAGTAGTGCAGTAGCTGCAGATCGGTAGCGACACCATAGTTTCGGTCACATCGACTAACCCAATTGGCGTCGATGTTGCTGCGCTGCCACTTTCATTCCTCAAGTGTAACGTCCAAACATGCAGCCCCTTTGTGGTTGTACTGTAGAAGTAGTGTAGTGACTTGTGGGTTGCCATAAAGGTGTTTAGGGTTCAACGTTAGTCGCGTAGGCGTTTTAGAATATATTTGGACCTTGGACCTTCTTGGAAACATGCTTTCGTAACCGCAACCGTTATTCCAAACATGGACTCTCCCAAGTCAGAAGCAGAGAGGATCTGGTCGAGGCACATGTCGGTATCGTGCATGTCGTCGTTACACTTGTGTGTTCTAGATGCGACGCTGTAAGCTGCCCACTTACTCATCATCGTCACCCATCTCTTCTCTCAGTATTCTCACTTGCTTCCTGATTTCAATCCATAGCTTATTCTTCTCGAGATCTGGGTCATCTTCTTCCACACGTCTAATTAGCCACACATAGTCGTACAGTCCCTTGAATGGCCTGACGCTTGTACGATCGCATATTCTGCCATTCTCCGGTCTTGCATGAGCTTCCAGACAGTCAAGGCAGACTTTGGAATTGCCATCCGCATCTCTCGCAAGTGCTAGAAGACTGGCAACCATGGCTTCTTGCAGATAGGCGAAGGAGAACCCTTTGGTGATCTTGGCCACGGCAGGACACAGTGTGTCCGGGAAGTCGACATCTTTGTTGTCTGCGAGCTTAGCTTGCCAATATTTCATGTATTGCGACCGCTCCTTCTCGTCAGGATTCGGGAATAGGTACTTGCGATCGAAGCGGGAAGGTCGTTTGGCAATTCCTGGATCTAGCCGGTCCAAGTGGTTGGTTGAGCCTATCATCAAGATGCCATCGTCTGGACAAAAGACGTCAATTACTGCTATAGATACATGCCGTGGGCGGAGTTCTATGGGCTGAGTTAGAATAAGGCACTTACTCTTTTGTATACCGTCTATCGCGTTCAGAAAGTAGGAACGAACATTATCCGTCACGATGGAATCCAGATCCTCGAATACAAGAAGGCAAGGTGCAGTCCTTCTCGCGAGCGCGAAGATCTCAGATATGCTGTACTCTGGACCACCAAAGCTGGAAAGTGTTCTGACGTAGAGAGTCGGGACTGCATCGTCTCGGCTGTACAGCGTGTTCATGATTGCTTTGACGCTGATGGTTTTGCCATTTCCGGGAGGTCCATAATAGATGATTCCTCGCTTCCAGGGGACTTTGAGCTTTTCGTACGTGTCTCGGCTATCGTAGAAGTTCTCGACGTCGTTTCGAATGGCATTCTTCATACCTGGCCACTGTCAGCATGTAGCACCTCGTAAGCACTGCACATGGCACTCACCTTCATCGAGGATGACATCGTCCCAGCTCGCCTTCCGCACACTGTTGAACAGCTCAGCGCTCTTCTGCCAGTAGCCACCGTCGAACACCCATATCTCGTTGTGTAGTGTATTGCCCCACGATCCAGCCTCCAGCACCAGAGTGTTCGATGCTTCCACTGACGGAGAAAGGATGTACTGGTTGGTCACAACTGGGTATGCTGAACCTCCATCTCTTCCTTCTGCGACGTACACAATGTACTCCTTGTTCCTCCAATCCACGAGGTACTTCCCAAACTTGACCTGATCGCCTGTGTATCCTTTACCATTCAGCCTCGAGGCTGGCGGTACATATATGCGCCATGACAGGCGGTCTTTGATGTTGCCAAGTGGCGATACACCAGCATGTCCTGCCGCAGCGAAGCCGAGCACATCACAGCTTGTCTTGGGGACAACAGTCAGGTGTAGCTCGGGGTACTCGGCGCGAATGCTTTCCACGATCACCACATCGGTATTGACGCGATCGGCAGACGCGTGATCAAAGTATCGCTGGCTCGTCGGGTTGCGAGGGCCGCTGGGCCTGGAGTCGGTTCTTCCGCCTGCGGTCATGTTCGATGGCAGCAGTTTGTCGTCCGAGATGACTTGCTGCTGGGCTCGCAGGGGCAGCCAAGAGCTTGAGCTCACGTTGTTCCTCATGATGTTAACCGCGCGCTCTGCTGCGACACCTTCGATCTGACGACCTTTCAGAAGATGGTACTCAGCTCGGCCACGCTAGATCGACTGAGTCAGAAGTGGAGTGTAGATGAAGTCCAGGTGGGAGAAGCTGCGGGCTGGGAGGTGGAAGGAGAGCGAGAGCACAAAGGAAGATGGAACACCAACATCGACGTCCCTGTCTCCTCACCTCGCACGACAGAAATGTTATGTCCGTACGGAGCACACATGGGCACATCGATGCAGCAGCCAGTTGCGGGATGTTGTTCTACAACTAGGTATTTCTACCGTATCCCACGAAGAGCTGCGGGTGGATATCAGTTCTGCTCAACCAAGGAGCCGATGCCCATCTCCATCCTGTGACATCTGGCCTGCGCCTCTGTGATGCAACCGCCGGGCCGTGTCTACAAGTGGGAGAGATCTGATGGTGGTCTGTTCACGGGTCGGTGTACCATTGAATTGAGTTCAGGTGCTAGCGTATTTTAAGGTTTTTTTCGAAGTGGGGTGTACCCCACTTTGAGGTCAGTGTACCATATAAGAAGCATCTCAGCTTGAATTAATTCCTCTTTCCTTTCATCCACTACAACAATCCACCGTGGCCTCCACTCCACCAATCTCCACCACACCACACCACACCACCACCACTCCACTGAATCAATTCATCAATTGATTCATCAATTGAATTAATCTTCTTTCACATCTCTCTCCTACCTGACACACCATTCAACCGAATCGATTCACAAATCGATTTGCAAATCGATTTAGGTACTAATTGAGAATGCCTCCAACACCTGCGACGGAATGGTACGAGAAGATGGTGGAGCAAGGAACAATGCCTCTGGGAATGGCATGCTGGGAGGCGGATGAGTATGGACAGGTAAGTTCAAATCCTTAATCAATTCGTGAATCAATTCACGAATTGATTGATAGAATAATTACTAATCTGGATTTAGTATACTATCCATTCCATCGAGCGTTGGTGCTGCGCGAAGAATATTCCTCCCTTGGAACAAACGGATGAAGAAGTAGAGAGCTGGAGCCCACTTTGTGGAATGAAATTCGGCGCCGCAGGGG
>NW_016017383.1:462778-565761 GCF_000320565.1 Sphaerulina musiva SO2202
AATTACTCACTATTGGCCGTAAACGATCAAGGTAGACGAATTGCGCCGGAATCGATTTCTGAATTAATTAGCCTTCTACTTAGTACTTAAGATAACAAAGGTTTAGTAACTTACGGTCGAGGAGGGAATTGATTCGTAAATTATTTCCCAAATTGATTGCTCTCCTTAGCCCTCTCTCGCTCCGTTCTCGATTAGCTTATTGGTGATTTAATTCAGGAATCGGTTCGCGAATTAATTGCTTTCTAGTGTAGCTTCCTCGTCGTGGTTGTGGTTTAAGAAAAGAGGAAACAGGAAATCCAGTGTGGATTCTAGAGCTTATAAGTATAGTGTACCATCAGTCACGTGAAATGCTAGCGCAAAGCCAAAGTATGGTGCAGCGAGGGTGACTTGGCGAAGTGGAACGTGCCCCTCGCACCTGAACTCAATTCAATGGTACACCGACCCGTGAACACGATGGTGGTCTGCTCACGAGCAATCGGCGTCTGCCAAGGCAAGCGAGAAGCGCACAAATACGGTGGCGCAAGCGAGACTGAGGTTCGTATCGATTACCTCCTAGCGACGATTTAGATCTCTTCCCTTCCCCTTCGCGAACCAACCTGGAAAGCTTCCAATCTTCACAGCAGACTCAGCTACCTCCTACAACATGGGCCACGAGGGAAAGACTGTACTTGTCACAGGGGCAGGTGGAGGACTCGGTCGAGCCATCGCCGAGAACTTCATCGCCGTGGGCTGCAATGTTGTGGTTTGTGACATTAACCATCAGCTCCTCGATGACTTCTCAGAGAAGAACAGCTCCCCCAAAGTGCTGGCGTTAAATTCGGATATCACCTCGGAAACAGATCTCGATGAACTCTTCAAACAGACTGAAGCCAAGTTCGGAACATTTGATTATATCGTCAATTCGGCCGGAGTCATGGACAAATTCAACCCGGCGGGAACTATGGAGCGAGCAGAATGGGACCGCTGTATTGCAGTCAACTTGACTGCCCCCATGTCGATCATCAAGCGTGCTGTCAACGGCTTTTTGAGGGACAACAAGAAAGGCAGTATCGTCAACATTGCATCTGTGGCAAGTTTCAAAGGTTTCGCCAATGGTGCTGCATACACCGCAAGCAAGGCTGGTCTCATAGGCCTGACCAAGAATACTGCTGCTTTTTACAGACTGAAAGGCATACGCTGTAACGCTATTGCCGCTGGCGCGATGCAGACCAATATTGGAAACGATCTGGCGGGTGGCAATTTCAACATGGAGGGTATGATGCTCATGAAGAAGACCTTTGGTGACTGGGAAGGTGGATATGCAGACTTGGGACAGATGGCTAAATTGGTAGCCTTTTTGTCTTCGGACGAGGCCGAGATGATCAATGGCGCCCTGGTGAATGCTGATGGAGGTAAGATATATTCTTTTGATCGCGCATGAGCGACCTTTTTGCTGACCTTACGCTTTCCTAGGCATCACTGCTCCATAAACTTGTAGAGCATCTTGGCTATATTCATACCGAGTCTCCTCTGGCATTCTCACCAGCTCTGGGTTGCAGTCGATCTTGAGACAGAAAAACGATACCAGGCGTAGCAATAGATCCAACTCATAGATCACGCCAGAACATTCCTCCTCGTGCTAGGTCAAGTATGATTTGCCATTAGATCTCCACCTTCGTACAATGTTTGACTTCTTACGAATCTTACCACAACGGATGAACATTTTCTTGTGATACAACGTCTTCCAGCAAAGAAGAACTCGGGTAAGAGCTTCTACCAGCAAACGTAGATGTCCATGCCATCCTTGTGCAAATACCAATTATCCTCGACTCGATCTGAAGCTCGCCACTGTAATGTCGAGTCCGACCGCAGACGCTATATCTATATCGAGACGGCGGTGACCTGATGTGGCACAAGTAAAAGTCATCACCCCTCCTCCCATCCCCTCTCCACTTTCAACCCACACTCTTTTCCCGTCCATCGACGCTGACAGGAGCCTCCCCATTATTATCTTTCGAGAAAACAACCAACGCACAATTGTGAAACTCACCCCCACACAAAACACAAGGGCAAAAAAGAAGATAGAAAAAGAAAATATGGAAACCTGGCTCTCCCAATATGGAAACCAAGAAGCCTACAAATGGCAGAAGCTGCGCAAAAGTTCCTCCTCCCCCTCCTCACCCTCTACCTCATCTAACCAATTCTTCTTCCGACGACCTCTGGGTTTTGTAAGTACATGTACCCTTTATATCAGTAACTTTCATACCTCTTGAAAAAGAAAAAGAAAAAGAAAAGTCCCAATCCCTCTAGAACAGAGCAGAGCAGAGTAGAGTGTCACAATGTAATCAGATCTCACCCACTGACTTTTTATATGCATTCGTTATGAGGTCATACGAATAGTGTGAATTCAGTTTCGATAACGATGGAAGATTTTTCGAAGGAAGAGCGGATATGTCTTGTATGGTGAAGATTGCGATTTCCAAGAAGAAGAATAAGAACGAGGAGGAAGAGAAACAGGAAGAAGAATCTCTTCGGGAGAGGATATTGTTGGCTTGGACGAGACTTTGTAAGTTTTGGATTGAACTCTTCTCTTTTTGGTTTTGGATCTGATTAGGAGTGATTTGATGGTGATGGAAGAAGTGCAAGGTAGTGCGGAGGAGTGAATGGTAAAGAGAGAAAAAGAGAAAAAGGAAAGGAAAAGAATGAATGAGGGGGAGGCGAAATGAATGACTGACTGACTTGCTGACGATTTGAATACCTACCTAGGTACCAGACATTTACTACTCGGAGCGAGAACAGTTCGAGAGAAGAAGGATGACAGTTCTAATCAGGCAGACGAGACTTCTTCTCATTCATCATCATCAATCGCACCCGAAGGTACGTACATCTTGCATCTTGCATCTCAAACCCCATCAACGAAGCGCCACTGTCCTGACCAACTAACGCTCATCTATTCCGACTTGATCCCAGGCCTCCACTTCGCCGTCGACGTCCCCGCAAACATCAACGCAGCAATCGAGTCCGCAAAGAAACATCTCATCTTTCTCCAAGACCACTACACCCAAGTCGACCACTCAACTTTCTACAATCACACACTCAACACAGCTCGCATCATCGATCCCGACGTAGCTCTAGCCAAAGCTTTCGTGCTACCTCTTACTATCGAAAAAGCAGAAGAAGAAGAAGGCAAAGACGAAGAAGAAAACATCCTCCGAATCCAACTAATCCTCGCCCATCAAATCGCCGATGGAATCTCCGTCAACATCTGGATAAAAACTCTTCTCCAATCCCTCAACGATCCCATCCCCATCCTCCGTGCGAAAATCCTCTCAGCCATCGATCCCAATATAATGCAAAAGCACTTACCACCTCCCCAAGAAGCGCTCTATCCTCCCATCCCAGGTTCCAAAGCCCGACAACGTTGGTTCTGGGCCATCACCAGAATCCTCCGCCACGTCCGTCGTCCTCTCCCCGCCGGCTTCGAGAATCCCTTACTTCGTCGTCGTCGTCAAATCGGAGGAGGAGGAAAGAAAATCGAAAAGTGTACACCAATTCCCTTTCCCCCCTTATACAACAAAGTCCTAGATTACACTCGCACACCACTTCTCAACACCCTTCCCATCCACATCCGCGTCTCAGCCCAACATACCGCCCAACTACAAAAACTCGTCCGCGAAGCCCAAGCCAGCATGGGAGCAGGAATCTACGCCATGGTAGGCGTCTGCATGATGGAAATGTACGAACGACAATCCCCCGAGATTCCGCTTTCAGAGCGCAAAATTTTCATTCCGGGGTTTCCTCTCAATCCTCGTGCTTTTTTCGGTTGGAATTCCGAGCCGGATAGTATGATGCTGGCGTTTTCCGATGGAATCGCTTTGCCGTTTCTCTCGGCGCGATTGAGTGTGGCGGGGAGATTGAAATTGTTGGCGCGTCAGGCGCAGAGACAGTTGTCGGTTTATCAGAAGAGATTGAATCATTTTGCTGCTGCTGCAGCAGGAGAGAAGGATGCGAAAAAGCAGTTTCTGACGAGTCGTGGTGCGGGTCTTGTGCTTGCGAATCAGTGAGTTACCTTTACATAACTATTCTTCCACATATAATACATGTATACCTCCTAAGGTACCTTAGCTAACCCAAGACTACTTCACACAGATATCTCTACAGCATCGAACGCGCCGACCGAGGCAAAGTCCAACATCTCTCCAACCAAAACAACAACAACATCCAAGGCGCATACCCCACCCACCAAAACCCCACCCCCCAAACCTGCGGAGTATCCTCCATCGGAAACCGCGATCTCCAAATCCGCTCAGGGACATTTCCCATTCCATCTCCACAAAGTAATAACAAAGAAGACATATTCAAATTTGCCGCAGATTTTCGCAATCTGACAGCGACCGTAAGAGCGCGAGAAGAAGAATTTTTGTTTGGGGTGACGGGGTCTCGAAAGGCATTGTTTAGTACGCCGAGCATTGATATGTCGAGTATGGATCCCGAGTTGGTGCAGGTGTTCAAGGAGAGGTTTGAGACGTTATTGGAGGAGCTGGAAAGCGATGAGGGAAGGGCGAAGCTATAAATTTTGGTGCTGGGTGGTGCGCGGTGGCTGTGGCGAATGTCGTGTTACCAATGTGGCAAGATGACATGAGGAACGATTGCTCGGACGTTACAGTGAGGCGAAGTGCGGCAATACCGCGCGGCACTGGTGAGAAAGTTGCGATTGCTGGTGTCAATATACATCCTGTACCGTCGGGAGACAGCTTGTCTTGAGCAATGACCAATGACTACGTCCCAGACGTAACAGTCTTGTGCTCGCCAAATAGGCCAGTCACCCAATTCTTCACCTGGTCAATATGGCCATCAATCCACTGTCTCCATGACGTACTCTCGTCACCTGGCTTCTCGCTGGCTTCAGTTTGGTCTGCTTCGGCTTCCGATGCTGGCTCCGATGCTGGCGCCGATATCTCTTCCGCCACTGGTTCTGCTTGCTCTTCTGCCTCCGTCTCCTTGGGAGGTGAGCCAGCACCAGTGCCCACAACCGAGGGAACAATGGCACCACCATCCCAATGAGCGATGGGCGGTGGGTCATCCGGCGGCTGTTCGTACGCCGCAGGATCATGTAGCCCTGTAGTCTGGAATGGTAATCTGATGGTGCCGTTGTTGGGTCGAGGCTCGATCCCCAAGGAATCACAGATGATGTTGTAGACGTTGGTGTTGTAGAACGGATCCACTACACTACCCTTGGGATGGGGAAATGCGGGTCCTCTGGCGACGAAGATGGCTCGCATGAGGGGATGATCATTGTCATAACCATGCAAGCCGCGTGGGTGAAAGATTTCGCCCTTTTCCAGCGCCGCAGCCACGTCAAATTCATGCTTGGGCGCAATGGCGTATCCCACCTCCGGTACGATCCACAGAGGCGCAATTCGTTTGTTGTTAGAAAAGTGGTAGCGTTCCGGCATGTTATCATCTCGCAAGAACACTTGAAATTTGCCCTCATGAAGGCCTTCCTGTACCTTGAGAGCGTTGTAGAGTTCGGCCAGCTTCGCCTCGGACTGGTTGAAAGGTCGCAATCCGTAAAGCGGCCAGCCGTCCGTATGCTCGATCTCTTTGAGATCAATCAAGTCGTCTAGCTGGATCAGTCTGGTGGTGTCTGTAGTGGCCATCCCATGATCGGAGACCACCACAATATTGACAATGTCTGACAGGTTGCGTGCCTCAATACCACGGAATAACAACTCGAGCATCCCATCCACTTCGGCGATTGTGCTTCTGATATATGTCGAGTTGGGGCCATACCTATGCCCATCGGCGTCTACATTGGGCACGTATGCCGCGATAAATTGCGGTCTTGTTGCGTTTTCTCGTGTCTCGACGGCGGAAGGTCCAGGAAGATCGAGCCAGCCCAGAATCCGGTTGACCTTGTTGTGCAGCGCCTCGTCGCCGTTGTATGTATCGACATACTCTGGTTCCACGCCGCCGATATGTGCCTCTGATCCAGGCCACATGCTGTCCGGTGTCAGTGACAGATCGAACATGACCCAGGACACGTCCACAGAAGATCTTACTGAATGGCGGTTTTGATACCCTGCAGTTCAGCAGTCGCCCACAATGGCTCAGCGTTCCAGTACTCGGGTTTCTTATTCGTCAGTGGTTTGTTTTGAAAGCTCTCCATCACCGCCAGCTCGACTTACCATGCTGAGACTTGCATCGGCATAGGTGAATTGCTTGTGCATGACGGGATCATAGAAGTTGTTACCCACGATGCCTGAAAGTGCACACGAATCAGTTCACACGTTAACTCCAACGTGACAGGGCACTTCATAACAAAAAGCAAGATCTCACCATGCTCGGAGGGATATAAGCCCGTGACCAGAGTGAAGTGATTAGGGAACGTCAAACTTGGGAACGAGGGCATCATATACATCGGAGAGACGCCCTGCTGCACAAAGGATCTCAAGGTGGGTGTCAGGCCACGATGCAAAAAATCGGCGCGGAAGCCATCTAGGGAGATGAGCACTGTCGTAGGTGCAAAGTCATGGGTGCCATTCGACAACGTCTTCACAGCGTACGAAGGCGATGATCTTGCAATGGAGCGCGATGCTCTGTATGCGCCATACGCGAACGCCACAAAGGCCACGAGGATGATAATGTGCAGCGCGGTGAACCTGCTACATTTGGCCAGCTTCGATGAAGACTAGGTGGTACGTATACACGCTCGTCAGCCATACTGGAGGACTGTACAAATCACGTATTTCGACTCCGGGTACACACCTGGTGTGCCCTGAGGTCAAGCGCGTCGACATCGCTGGAGTTGGCGCTGTCATCGCTCGATCTGCCGCCATCTTCAATCTTGAGCATCGACTCGCTGTCGTTGCCCATGTTGCGGCTGCCTCGCCATTTATCGTGCCGCCCATTTCGCCGCTTGATCTTGTTCTGGCCCGCTCTTCCATCTCGTCCGCCCATCAAAAGTCTCTCCGCTTCCTCTTCTGCATTCAGAGTCTCCTCGTCGTAATGCGCAGTCGAGTATGATGGTCGTTCCAATGAGTCCGACTCTGAGTCCCGGGAGTCCAGTGAATCCCTCGCTCCAATGGAACGGCTCCCATTGACCTCTACCGCCATGTTCGCGCCGGGCAGTGCTGCGAAGCCAACATGCACGACCCTTCGAGAGAATTTACGGTCGGGAGCGATGGGCTGGTCCTTTGTCGGAATGGGTCAAACCCTCGCTAGGGCGGCCAGATCAACAGTAAGCTGGCAAGAGATGCCTGGTATTCTAGCATTCGTTGGTGCTTCCGAAGCTACTAGGCATACCTGCTGATTCTGCTCTGCTTCCTACCCTGGGTCAGTGAGGTACATCCATGGATGTGCTAGACGACTGGAGAAGACACGTAAGGTACTGCAACAGGAAGGTAGCAACGGAGATAATGTCTTATCTGTGATTATGTAAGCTTCAAGTAAGCTAGGTAATTCCAATCAACACTCGGACCCTGTTCATACGTAGTCGTGCTACTTTTTTTTCAGCTAAGATACAATATATCGCACTAGTACAAGATACTCCAGCGCTGTCTATAGATAATTCCGTCGTTCACAAAAAGTCGCGAGACTCTGCTGCGACCCGTGCGCCCGCTCCGAGGCGCCACGTGTGATGGTATAGTGCTGGTATCAAGGGCTCCTGCCATAATAACAATTCCGATGGAGAGCGGATTAGGCTCTGACCGCACCCGCGGCATGCAGTGCAAATAGCGACGCGCCTGAGGAAGGATGGCGCCATTCGAAACAAAAGGAATGCGGTGCGTTCATGCTACAGCCGCTTGCGAAAGCTCGGGGGGCGGCACTGGCCACGCGCTGAACGTATTCGCGCCATTCGTCGTCGTTGTGAGTCCACGCAGAGAGTCGCTCCGGCATGGGCGGCCCTACCGCGTATATGTTCCATACTCGACGCCTTGCATGGCAGCCGGAGCAGCAGCGCCGTTGAATGGCCCGGGTGCCTGACCGATGCCTGGTGCTGTGTTTAGGGGAGCCAGAGCGATCCCGGGGCCCCCGTTGCCCTGTGCTTGTTGCTGATTCAGCTGGGATGTAAAATGGCCATAAATGTGGGCCGCGTTGGGCTCCAGTCGCCTGAGATGCTCACGCATCACCTGCACCTCGGTCTTGAGCATGTCGTTCTCCTTGTGCGCCTCGCGAGCAAAGTCATTGTCCCGCTGTAAACGCTGAACTTCTGCTTGGAGATTACGCTCGTGATGCTGTTGACTGCGAATGTATTCGATAGCTGTGTATATCGTCAGCAACCGTAGACCCCAATGGCTACGTCGATTTTCTCAAGCCCGTACCTTTCGTCAAAATCTCCCATTTGCTGGCTTTTGTGCCTCCATTCTGGGGAACGGCCTTGTTCAGGTCCTCGAACAAATCCTTCATCTCACTACGACGCTTTCTTTCGGCAAGTTTGTGACTGACTCGGAGCTCTGGCGTCCGGCTGTAGTTACCAATACCTTGTGCGTTCAGGCCCTCATGCTGCAGGCCAGAAATGGTGCGGTGCTGAAGAGAATGGTGGTGCGTCGTCGAAGGCTCTGCAATCATGTCAGCTCTCCTTTCGTACTCTTCCGCAAGTACGCTGTTACCATGTTCTGTGAACCTACGTTGCCCCATGGGTAGATGCGAGTCATTGGAGAAGATGCTACTGCGAACCGATGATGCCGCAAAGCTGTTCTGCCTGGACGGATTATGTGTACTGGACTCTCCGCTGTCCGAGCCTCGTCGCTCTTCTTCTGGAATGGCACTGTCTGGGAATGCCCAGGCAAAACCTTGAGTAGGCTTCGCTGCCGTGGGATCTGGCACACCAGGCCCGCGGCCGACGGGCATAATGGGTGGTGCGATGCGCGGCGCGGGCTGGCCGCGTTGACTCGACCGAGTACTGAGCGGTGAGATGGGCTGTCCCGGTTGTCTTCGCAGACTGGCGGCAAGAGAGACCTGTGATGTGTTGGCGCTCTCGTAGGGTGAGGCGGGTCCATTGATATATAGCGAGTTGAATCCTTGGTGCATGCGGCTGTCCACACTGCTTCGACGAGAATCCAGATGCGAGCTCGGGGCCAGGTCTCTGCTATCACGATAGCTATCTCGGTTGAGCTCACGCCCCAGACTATCGCGTTGTTGGCCATAGCTGTCACGGTTTGGGCCCTCATGAAAGCCTTGGTTGAGCGACGGCAGCTGGGAGGCGCCGACTTGATGAGAAATGGGTACTCGCGCGGACAGCGGCGTACATGGCATCGAATTTCGCGACGGGGAGTCATCAGGATTCAACAACGTATGCACTTGCAGTCCTTGGCTGTTGGCAGAATTATCTGTGGCGATGGTGTTAGCTTTGGAATCCATCTATACATGTACTTGCGCAGATGCAGTGCAGGGCATGTGGCAACCAGATGCCGAGACCACGGATGCACGCTTCGCTGTCGCCATGCGAACACGTCCCGGCTGATGGCAACAACCAGGGTAGTTTCCAATAGCAGTGGGCCATGTGGGCTGGGTTGGGGGTGGGAGTGGTGGTGGTGGGAGACTTACGTTTGCTTTGAGGCTGCGGCCATGTTCCCGAGTCTCGTCCCGAGTCCGTAAGCGATTGGCCCTCAGGTGAGATGGGCGCTGCTGGCTTGGGCAGGTCATTGGTGAGGCTCGTGATGGATGGCAGTCCCTGGCTATGCTGCTGTAGTTGGATGGCAGGATGTGAAGATGCCATATTGCGCGAGCGATGGTAGTGGTGGTAGTGGCGGTGTCTGGTATTGGTGCTAGTAGTAGTGGAAGAGGTGGTGGTGGTGGTGGTGGTGGTGTGCTCGCAGCGTGTCGCAACGTTTCGCGCGAATGGACCGCTGAGCACGACACCAGTCGACAGGAAAGAGGTTGCAGCTCAGCAGCAGAGGCAGAGCCTTCGCCGGTGGGCGCAGGATATGGTGAATTGGCACGAGTCGGAGGCAGTAGGAAGGAGTAGGGTATGTAGTAGCGGAAAATGTGTGTGGTGGTCCAGGACGGTGAAGTCTGCTGTGTGATGAAGCGGAGGTTACAGGTTCGTTCGCGTGCGGGGCCAGCCAGTATAGAAGTCGAGAAGGCGGTCCCGTTCGCAGCAGCAGCAGCGGAGGTTTTCAGGTACGGCGATGGTGGGAAGAAACGGCGACGAGAGCACGAGAGAAGCGGTGCTATGCGGCACACAAAGATGGCTCGTGGGCTCAATTGCTGCGCAGAGAAGGGTCAGGTCGCGCTCGTTTTGGTCGAGGCTGCAGATTTCGCGGAGCTAGCGACACCATCGAGCGACACCTGAGCGAGAACCTGGTGTCCGGGACGGGGACTGGGCTGGGATCAAGAAAGAAGAATGCAGCAGCAGCAGTAGCAGAGGTCGAGTGGTCGTGAGAGAAAAGTAGCAACACGCGTGAGGGTCTCGCCGGCAGCGTCGGGGATGTGATAGGATAGGATGGGATGTGTGCAGACTGGCAGACTGCAGAGACGAGAAGTGTGGACAGTGGACCACTAACTGGACAGTGTGGACGGGACTGGGACTGGGACTGGGACTGGACTGGGCTGGGCTGGCACGTTTCTGCTGCCACGTCCAGAGAGGCCCGATGTGTATGTAATGTGCAGGTGGAGCTGGGCGGGTGGTCGATCGGCAGACGCCGAGCCAAAAGAAGTGGCCAGTGGGTGGTGGCAGCAGCAAGTGGGCGGTGGACCGAGCAGTGGCAGCGGCAGTGGCAGCAGCAGCAGCAGCAACAAGGTGAGAGCTTCTTTTTTGCTTTGCTGTGCTCTAGCTCTCGAGACGAGACTCACGGTAAATCGGATTGCGCAGGGCGAATACTAACTACCTCCTACCTAGTACTAAGGTAGCTACCACCTATCTACCTCTGTAACTGCGGGCTGGCGACTCAGAGGTGTGGGAAAAAAGGTTCGTTCCATGCAAGGAACCACGCTTCGCTCTAGTCTGTGCAACGCGACAGGATCTCTACCTCCGGCGGGCCTCGTTTTAGCAGCGGCAGCGGAGAAGGCAGCGGCTGGCTCCAGATGGGCGCGACGACAGCGATCTTCTACTTACGCACCCCGGCACTTTCTATGTACCGTCAGGTACCTCCTAGTTCTCGCGACGACAACAAGAACAATTATGGATACATGTAACAATGACATTATTCCCATCATCGTCATTATCATTAACTTACCTGTATCATCATCATCATCATCACCAACATCTAGTACCTTACACACACAAGGTACATATAGTGGTCGAATGGAGAACGGACGAGGCGGAAGTCCCGCACGGCCATCTCAAGCCCGGGTCAAATCACATCACGTTTACGATCCAAGATCACGCTCACGCTCACGCTCACGCCTCACGCTCACGGCTCACGTTCACCACCACCGGAGCACGTGGGAGCGACGCGAGTGGTTGCATTTCCTTGAATCCTTTTAGCAGATGTGCCAGGGTGTGTGTCCGCCCGGTACCTGATAGCAGCACGTACTACGGCACTACCTTCCTACTACCACTGTAGGCTGTAGCTCTCATGCCAATAGTAATAATCAGAATAATCATCATAATCATACAGGTACCTACCCACCTAATAATGAATGATGACAATCTCCATCCCGTCCTTCCTGTCGGGGATGTGAGAACCGCTGCACGATAGACGTTGGCACACGCCCCTCATGTTCGGCTCTCCCTCCCTCTCTACAGGTAATAAGGTATTGTCAGGTACCTGAGTTTCTACCTCTCTTTCTGCCTTGATCGTCTCGCAAGCGGCAGCACGCTACCTCATGGAGGGTAAAAAAAGGCAAACTACTGGAACCTGCGACACCTGCTTGCTCGTGGCTGCCGCATTCTCCCATTTGTCTTTGTTTCTCGTGGGCGTGGACGGTTCGATGACAAGCTTTTCCCTGTCTCCAGCTCCCCCGAACCGGCGAACCCCATCCCCACCCATCCTGGGGCCATGCTATCCATGGTTTATCTTCCGCCTGTATCGCACTACTGTGACTATTCACGCGGCAGACCGGTCATTGCGCTGTCTTCACTCTCTTCACTCTCTTCTCACACACGGACACGTCACAACCTTGCTTTGCCCAGCCCATTTTAGTAGAACTACCTAATCAGGATACCCACATGTTTCTTGGTCCGCTAAAATTCACCATCTCCTACCGAAAGCCAATGGGTGCGACTCTATACTTCATCACAAATTCTCTCCTCCTACTAACTACCTTATATCGCGCGTGCTCAAATTCTATTTCTCGCACGAGAAAGCGCCGACCAGCCGGTCGTCCATCTTTACTAGCACCGCCCGTTGCCAATTACCTCGATCCGGGCTCCCGAAAGCCGAAAGCCGGAAGGGGAAATCACATGCCACTACCTACCTTTTACCGATACGTACCAGGTATACGACAAACAACAACAACACCAAAAGCAACAGCAACAACAGCAACTGGAGGACGAGGATCCAGTTAGCTGGCAGGAACACCGACGACACTAGGTAACCTAAAACAAAAAACAAAAACTCCATTATGACCTCTTACCTCAGGTACCTGTATCGTTCGTCCTCCCATAAAACCCGGGCACCTACCTACCTACCCAGCCACCCACATGCTACGCACGACCCCAATGCATCTGCCGACGTAGTTTCCACATGACTCTGTAGAGAGAAACACGGGCAGTTTGAAAGGGAAAACTGTGAAAAGGAAAAAAAGGAAAATAAAGGTACGGGCATGCACGTGCGCGGAAAACGAACGGGTGAAACGGTGCGTATATCTTGTGCGTGATCGATCTACCTTACCTCTAGGAGGTATAGTACCTGAGGTGTTTGTCAAGTCACATCATCACATCCGCATGATGACATCTCATCATCACATTCTAACATCCACATGATGACATCTCGTCACATTACAGGTACCATGTACCTACTCCTAGAGCTACTACAAGACGGGAAGTATAAGGGAATCAGTAAGGTAGCAGAAGTCTCTTTTCTTTTTTAGACAATCGTGAAAGCTCTACGGATACAATATATAGAATACAATACTGCCTAATCTCTCTAGTACACTCTTTCACTTACGCATACAAGGTGCTACCGCAGGTATGTTAATCTTTTCTACTTCCACTTCCACTTCTACTTCCACTTGTGCCTATACCTACCTGTACGCGTAACTTTACATATCCGTATACCTTACTTCACTTATATATATACTTTTGTTGCATAGCTACCTTATTCTATTAGGTAGGAAGAACAATAAAACCCAAAGCTCTTGTACCTTTCACGATTGACGTTATACCTTTTAGAAGTTGCCCGACTTTCAAAAGGTTGCCCAACTTCAAAGTTACCTGTTAACTTTGAAGGAAGAAACAATAGTTTCCTACCTTACCTCCCCTTTATCGTCCCTTTTATCTTAATTTGTTTTTTTGTTTTCAGAGGTACTAATACTTTAATATTTGCTTCAAGGTACCTTATTTTTTTTGGGTGGTGAAGATCGATCGCGCTGCTTGTAGGAGATGGAAGTTTATGAGTATACGAGCATATGAGGCAGATGAGGCATACAAGGTGAATGAAAAAGGAGACGGGAGATGATACAAGACAAGAAAAGACAAGAAAAGAAAAGGCAAGAAAAGACAAGGCAAGACTAATCCTAACTCGAAGACAACTCGAAGACAGAAGAGCGTACTTGCGAAGCAAGCAAGCGAGTATACCTCAAAAAGGGAGAGAGAGAAGACAGAGAGTTTCGCCATTTCTCCGAGAGGTACCTCATCATCATCATCACCAACACCATCGTCACCATCATCATCATCATCATCACCATCATCATCATCATCATCACCATCATCATCATCATCACCATCACCATTATCATCGCCATCATCACCATCATCATCACCATCGCAGAATCTTCACATCCTAACAGCTTCCTAGCCACAGTCAATCGACATCATAACATCTTCATTCATCCATCCATCCATCCATCCATCCATCCATCCATTCATCCTTTCATCCATCCATACCACCTAAAAGGTACCCGCCAGACAGTTCCAAACTTACACAGACGGGCTTCGGACGATTCTTTTCAAAGAACAGAACCACAGGAACCAAAAAAAGAAAAGAAAACAAAAAAGAACCTTCCCTCCGCTGGTTCCGCTTTCCCGATCTTGCCATGTGTGTGTAACGTGTGACTCTACAGGTATGTATCCGGTTTTTTTCTTTCTTCTTTTTCGTCATTTCAATCACAATGGAAGGCACCTATAAGGACAAAAATTTGTGTAAGCGCGTATGTCTGTAGGTGAGTACGTAGCTTATGCAACCCATGGTATGATTTCTTTGTTTTTTTTGTTTCTACTCGAAAAAAAAGTTATTTGGGGTCGCCATGGTTGTATTACCTATATATAGGAGGTATGTATGTAAGGTATGTACCAAGCGAATGTACTGCTTGCTCGATAAATGGAGGAGGCACATGTATGTCCGCTTGGTGCCGATGAGGATGATGGGGTCACGTACGCACGCACGCACGCGGGCGATGTTTTCGAGGAGGTGGGGTTTTTTTTTGTCTTTTTGGTAAAGTGGTGGTCACATGTATGCATGCGTGGCGGAGGAGGTGGAGGGAGAGGGAGAGGGAGATGATGATGATGTTTTCCACGTTTTTGAGCCAGGTGGTAGGGCCCATGTGGCTAAGAAATAAACGGGTGAGGTTGTTGTCGTGTAATCAGGTACATGTATACACTCCGGTACAACTTCACCTTATGCATCCAGAGTCACTGCTAGAATCAATATTTGATGGCAAATTGATGCCGTCTCCGCGACTTCCTTCTCTTTACGACGCGGTTGTCGGGAAGGCCGCTTAATCATCCAGAATTCCGACATACATGTCCCCAAGAGAACCAACAAATGACAACATCTCTTCACCAAACTCAAAAAAATAAAAATATCCACCCTCTACCCCCTTTTTGCTTCCATTCTCTGGTCCTACAGCTCTTGAAATACAAAGACAAAAAAAAAGGCAGACAGGCAGACAGACACATCAGGCAGCATGATACCCGGAATTGAGCCCGTGACAACCACGGCCCTCATCTTCGGCGGATGCTGTACCAATGTCTTTACTCTCGAAACCATTGTGAAAGTGGAGCCGGGCAGTGGTATGTTTATTTTTTTTAATCACCTCCTCCTCCTCCTATCATCCAGAGTACATATCTACAGGTACAGGTACCTACCTACCTCCTTAGCAAGGTAGTTGACTACTACCAACTCGAGTCATCCTCGTATCAGGTATACTCACCAGATGTATGCTTCCATACCAACCACGAAAAAACATGTTTGAATAATTTCTCGCAAATAGGTCTCATCATCACATTCCTCCAATTCCTCTTCGTTACCTTTTTCGCCTACCCGAGTCAATTCTCCTCCTCTTCCTCCTCCTCCTCGTCGGGAGCGGAATCTTCCTTATTATTACAACGACCGAAAGTTCCGATGCGAAGATGGGCGTTTATCGCTTTCATGTTTTTTGGGATTAATATGCTGAATAATTGGGCTTTTGCCTACAATATCAGTGTGCCCGTGCACATCATCTTGCGCAGTTTTGGAAGTGTCACGACCATGATTGCGGGCTTTGTGCGCGGGAAACGATATAGCCTGTTGCAGGTGTTGAGTGTGGTGTTGCTTACCGTGGGAGTGTTGATTAGTGCTTGGGCGGATTCGCAGAGAAAGGTATTACTACATCTACAACTACGAGTAGTAGCTCGAGAAGATGTTTGTTCTGTCATGCTAACCATACTTTTTTCTTTTTTTCGCAGGGCAAGAAAATGTCATACGAATCTCATACCTCATCTTCCGACTACACCGAAGGTCTCGCCATCCTCCTTCTCGCGCAGTTCCTTTCCGCATACATGGGGGCATACACCGAAGACACGTATGCCCGATTCGGAGCCAGCTGGACGGAAAACCTCTTTTACTCTCATGTTCTGAGCTTGCCATTCTTCCTCCCTCTTTCCGGCACCCTACGCAATCAATACCACCGACTGGCAAACACACCCTATCTCGACGTGCAGCGCTCCGGACTCCACAACTTTGTGCAACAAAACCAAGGAACTTCCATCGGCGACCTCATGGGTCACATCCTATCCTATGCCGCTCGCACCCCGCAAGGCATCTTCTACCTCGTCATCAACGCTTTCACGCAATTGATCTGCATCTCCGGAGTCAATCTCCTCTCATCCAAGTCTTCCGCTGTCACGGTGACCATCGTGTTGAATATCCGCAAATTGGTCTCGTTCATCCTCAGCACCTTGATTTTCGGCCACAGTCTGAATCCCCTGATGATTTTTGGCTCCACCCTCGTCTTTGGTAGTGGCGCCTTGTATGGATGGGAGACGAGTTGGAGAATTCCTCAGCAGAAGGCTCGGGCGCAAGCACGCGTTGATGGTAGTGGTAGTGGTGGTGCTGGGAATGATGAGAAGAAGAAGCTGAAGAAGACTTAGAAGACTATATAAAAGTACCTTACGTACCTAGGTCATGGTAAGGTAACGGTAAAATCCTTGCCCGTTTCTTTTTGTATACCTACCTTATGTATATGTGTATGAATACCTATGTAGATACCGGTACCTACCCACCTTACCTATAAGTACACATGTTTTTTTTTCTACAAATCCATACCTATCCTCCCTACTAACAAGGTAAGCAATACTGGACTAGAAGGGACAAAGCCTCGTCGGAGAAGTGAATGCTATAGCCAAGTGGGACTGCCACCAGGAAGTGGGAGTGCGCAATATGTCGATTTACCTCTATAGTACAATGGAATGGAATGGAATGGAATGTATATAAAATCGTCAGCAGTATATAAGGTAGACGGTAAGGTATAATACCTACCTTCCGACCGACCTACATGATCATCAGATATCACTCCGAGATGCGGCTGGCAAAGTCAAGACATGCAAAGGAAATGTCGCGGTTAGCAAGATAGGTGAAAAAACAGAACTTTGTGTGTGTGTGTGTGGAAATATAAGGTATTGTCTGCTGTAGATTTTTCCTCCGTACGCCTTTTTATCGTTCGTTCAATATCGACGTCTCTCACAAGAAAACTGAGGAGGGCCTTCTTCTTATCTCCGAGCACCACCACCCCTTCCTCGACCTTTTTGCAATCCATGCTTGAATCCTCCCCGCCCGGGAGATTTTTGCACCTTGTTGCTACCACCTGAGAAGCCAGCTCCGCCGCCTCCTCCTCCGCCTTTGTTCCTCTCACCTCCCAATCCTCGTCGTTGAGGTTGTTGTTTGTTACCGCGAGGCATTCTCGCGTCTAGTTTCTTCTTCGCTGCCACAGCGTCGTCCTCGTCAATGTCCATTTCGTCGTCATCATCTCCAGCGTGATCTCGAACATTTTTGAACTTCAGTTTCCCCTTTTGACCTCTCGTCGGCGCATTCTTGCTCTTCAGTGCTTCGACGTATGCGTTGATTCCACCTTCGAGCGTGCCATCGCCAGGCTCATCGATTTCAATGTCCGAATCATCGTTATCGTTGAAGACCAATTTGCCGTCGAGATCTGTTTTCGCCTTGCTCTTTTTATTGCCCTCCAATGCGCCACCTCTCTGCTTGGAAGGTTTCGTAGACGACACATGAGCGAGAGCTTTGCGGTCCAGCAGGTCCAGAGGCTCGTCTTCGTCTTCTACAATGTATTGATTACCACCGCCTTGTTTTGCCTTTTGACCTCTTGCAGCCGCGCGACCGAGAACTTCGTCGTCGGAAATGTCGGATTCCGACTCGGAGGCTGATCCATACACGGCTTCATCGTATTCGCTTTCAAACTTGCCACGCCGAGGCGCACCAGCTCCTGTATCCTCGTTTCCTTCGTCTCCTGCTTCTCGCTTCTTCTTTCTACGTTCACGAGTCTTGCGAATGTTCGCTATCAGTTTGCGATCTGCTTCGGGCGTGTACCTCTCCACAAGCTCCACGCCGAATCTGCGAATCATGCGCTCGAAGATGTGCTTGACTTTGGCCTTGAATTGTTGTTTATGCTCGTGGCTCCAGACGATCAAGTTTGGAATCAACGTCTCCAGGCGTGGCAATACTAGCGCACTTGGCAGGGAGATGATGCATACTTTCACGAAGCCAAGCACAGAACGCACAATCTCACGATTATTCGAAGTGAGGAAGAGGTCCATGGTCTGCACCAAATCGGCAACGGTAGTCTCCGACAAGCGAGTGTGGAACTCGAATAGAAGTCTGGTCAAGGCGGTAATGGACGCTGAGATCATATGTGGTGTGGAGCCTGCGAGGCCAGCTGACACCATGGTAAAGTACTCCTCCAGACTGGCTGGCACGGGCGCAGCATCTGCCGGCATATGAGGTACTTTGGCGTTGATCACGGTTCCACCTTCCGCCATCTTCTCGGCCATGAGCACGAGTAGATCAAAGGCAGCTGTTCGTGCCTTCTCATTGACCTCTTTACAGCTGATCACCACTTCGGGGATGATTGAGGGTATAAAGTGCAGGTCAGTCGTCGGGAGACCGGGAATCATCTCAGCTATCGATGCCAGTCTGTCCCGCCGAGCTGGTGCGGAGACTTTGTCGGCAGAGCCAAGAAGCAACTGCTGAAGATCAGCGTTGCGCTCTGCCAGCGCTTGACGACCAATCTCAGACTCCGAAAGGCGTGGGATCAGCTTGTATGCCTTCTTCTGGAGCTGTGGGTCGTCTTGCTTGTTGACAACATTCGCAGCCATAATGAACAGACCGGCAAAGCTCTCACGTGGTAGATAGGTTGCCATAGTTATGATGAGGTCCATGAGTGTGTGTGATGTTGGTGGCATCTTGCTCTTAGCCTCCTTGCGTTCCCACTTCTGTTTATCGGCTTGTGTCTGCGGTCCTTCGACTGGCAGTGATGTCTCCAACATTGTTGCCACGCGCTGGAAGGTTTCCAACAGTTCTTGCTCCGGAGTAATGCTGAGATAGGCGTTGATGCATTGTAGCAGGTTACCCCGATTTTGCGGCAGTGTTTGACTGTACACGTTGAAAAGCACGGCGAGGAGATTGCTAGCAAAACCAGCGAGATGTTGCAAGTTCTTCTGGGCATCAGCTCGACTGACACGACCTTGCTCAATAAGGTTCTCGTCGCCGTCCAGCTCTGCAATGGCTTTGTTTGTCTCAACTAGGTTTTGCAAGGCGCGGCAAATCTCTGTGCGCATTTGAGGTTGTTGATAGAGCAGATTGCTCAGCAATTCTGCAAATGACTGATCAATTGCTTCTGTTAGGTCTAGAGGTAGCTGGCAGTAGCCGGGAAGACATGACCATATCTGGCTGACCACTGTTTCGAAAATTTTGATCTCCATCGTCTTCTCTGCGTCGCCGTGGCCCAATACTCTTTGGAACATGCTTTCGCTAAGGGGCACCAGAGCCGCGCGGAAATGTGCCAAGTTCGTGTTGGAAACAGAGTCACGCATGACAGGTAAAAGCCACGCTCGACCTGGTCCTTTAGCAGCCTTGCCGTCGAGATTGAGTGGGAGAATCTTCAGTACTGCTTCGGGCCCAGCAGCTTTGATGGCGGCCGACAAGACTTGATCGGCTTCCTTCTTGCCGGTAAAGGAATCGTCGCCTCGCAAATCTCCCACAGCCTTGATGATGTTGTCGAGAAGTGGACACGCCTGCCATCGCAAGACTTCGAATGCTGCTGCAAGCACATTGAACACTTCCATCCATGCAGTCTGATATTTAACGTTGAGGAGCTCCTTGAGGGTTCGCGCGACTTTCTCCATCGCTTTGTCGTCCATGACGGAAGGATCTAAAATTACAGAATCCGGCACGCAGGTGTGCAGCAGTGAAATGAGACACTCACTGGCGGAAACACGTACATTATGCGAGGACGATGCGAGGAAGACAGATATCTTGCCGAACAGTTCGGGCAGCTTTTGGAACGTCTCATCTGGCTCAATTTGAGCGGACACGTCGTAGCCTCTGCTGAGCACGGCGATCCATGGAGGGAGCAGCTGCGAGTCATTTTGAGAAGGTTGGAGTTCCGTGATGATTTCGAGCAGTCTTGGCAGTTTGGTAGACGAGACCTCGTTGGCGAGACCAGCGAAGATGATTTCAAAAATCTCAAAAGCGGCCATTGTGAGGAATTCATTGCTGCCTCTCGAGATGTTGAGCAGCAATTCGCACAAGGCGTCAATCTTCTTGCTGGGCCACCCATTCTGGGCAGAGGCTACTGTCCTCACCAACTGCAGCGCATGCATCAGAGCTGGATCATGCGATGTCTCTTCCTGATGCCTCTGCTTCCTCTTCTTGCTGGTCGCATCCTCCGCGGCCGTCTGCAAATGGCCCAGAGCGGTTTCGGCGCACATGCCCGAGGCAGGGTGATCCAGCGATGGAGAAGGTGGTGGCTGCCTGAGTACATTACTCAGTGCTTCCTGGGCCCTCTTCCGCACCTTGGGACGCTGGTCCATGGCCAGTCCCAGAAGACCTCCCACTGCTCCACGCGGACTGGTTGGAGACTGCGGGAGGCTCCATGCTTGTGAATCCTGCGCGATGAGGAGCGACTCCAGACAGCCAATACTCGCACGCAGAAGAGGCGCCTCTGCCTCAGGATGTGTCAAGGCGGGCGCGAGACTGGCGAGGATCTGCGGAAACTTGGAGCGAAGTAGCGGGGCGGGGACATGGCTGGTGATGAGGTCGAGCAGGTAGACGACGGCAGCAGCAAGGTCCTTGTTGACGATGCGGTCGGCGGTGATGTACTGTTGGAGGAGCGACAGCAAGGCGGCGAAGTAGGCGGTGGGCGTCGCTTCGGATTTCTGCGAGCGGAGCGTATCTTCGATGGCGTTGAGCACGACGCCCGTCTGCTGCTGGTTCTGCAGCTTGGGCGACGAGCGGATCTTGTCCAGCCTGTCCTGGAGAGACACCGCCGACGTCGTACTCTCGTGCAGCGACGACATGGTTGATATGTTCCAGCACCAGAACCAGAGCTGCTTCTACCTTTCCCTCCACACTGCGAATAATAAAAAGTTTTAGCGCAAAAAGAACCCTGTCGCTATCTATGAACCTTGTTATGTCATCCTCGTGGATAAGCTCCGTCTATGCTGTAAAACATCTTCCAGACCTGCCACAGAAGAAGAATCATCGCTCCCTCTTGCATCCACCACCTTCTCCTATACCTTCGCCATGTCGCTCCAAACAGCTGCAGGCCCCATCAACGCCGAGGATGCCGACAACTTCGAGGAGATTGAGAAGCAGTTTGCTGTCAAAGGTGGGGCATGAAGACAGCAGCAGCATATAGAGTGTATGATCTCTGACCGGCATACCATAGTCGTCGAGCACATGTCTACCTACTGGTCCATCCTCGAAAAGGTGCCCGGCTCAAAATTGCGTCTGACCAAAATGGACGACGAGATCCTCGAACACTTCAAACAGGAGTTCCCCGATTTCGACCCCAAGGCCACCATCAACGAGGACGAGATGAAGAGCAAGGCGGGCAAAGAACGGTGGCGGAACTTCATCAATGCATACGAGACGAAGATTGAGGACTACAACTTTGGCGCCATGGTGCGGAACAGTCCAGCGGTCGAGTATGGAGAGAAGGAAACCATTTTCGGTATGTGGCAGAGGAGATTTCATTGGAACTTGTTACTAATCAAGTCTAGCTGTGCGCATGCAATTCTATGCTATTGAGATTGCGAGGAACCGTGCCGGCCTGAACGACTGGATCTGTGAAAAGGCCAGCGCCAACAAGTCGTGAGGCAAAGGTCATGGAGCTGCCTGTATACGCCTTTAGTGGATGTGGCGGGCCAGAACCTGTGCCGGTCAGCCTCGCTCACGACATACGATTACTGAATGTGCACTTACGACGGAAAACGGTCGTCGCTATCCTCGCGACTCAAAGGGAATCTCGAAGAATTTCGAGGACGTCCTTGTAGACCTTCACTGCAGGTGGGCACATTCTGAGAGTAGCGACGAGCCAAATCATTACGTGCATGAGATGTGTAGATGAAACTACCCGAGCGGTGCGAGTAAGTGCTCCATAGATAGGGAACATTGCATTGTTCTGGTGCGTGGGCGAAGAACAATCGTAAGCACACATTCTTTCTCCCGAATCCGTGACCTTCACCGAAAGCACTTCGAAAAGACTTGAAAGGGCCGTGCACACCGAGCGCCACCTCGAACAATCATAGAAGTTGCGCCATTTAATTCGAGATATAGATGACCATTTAGCCACATGGCATCGCATCTGCGTTGCAAAGGTCCATGGCCTCCGAAGAACCAAAGAAGCGCGGCTGGCGCCGACGAAGGCCGTCGACAGAGAGCAATGCCAAGTCCATTGCAGAGAGCGATATTTCAGATCCCGATGCGATTGAGGAGACGCCCACGAAGCCGCCGCCATGGCGAGTCCTCTTCGCATTCACCATTCCGCGCATGGTGCCGTTGCTGGTCGCAGGAATCATCGTTTCCATCGCAGCAGGTGCTACAGCTCCAGCACAGAACCTGTTCGTTGGTGATCTATTCGAAGGTTTCACTGGCTTTTCGGGCGGCACCCTGAGCAAGGAAGAGTTCCTCAAAAAAGAAACGAAATACATCCTGTATGTGGTCGCAATCGCTGCCGCCAGCTGGGTGCTGCACTCGCTCGAGTTCATGATCTGGCTCGCGTTTGGGGAATTACAAGCCGCGAGCGCTCGTGATCGCTTGTTCCATGGCTTGATGGCGAAAGAGACCGAGTGGTACGACTTGCGCAAGAATGGAATCGGCGCACAACTGCCCAGAATGCAGGCTCAGATCCGTGAACTCCAGCTTGCCACGGCTCAGCCACTTGGGTCCCTCTTTGCGCTGGCTTCGACTGCGATCTTGTCACTGTTACAGGCCCTCATCACTTCGCCCAAGCTGACACTGGTCACTCTTGCGTCGTCGCCCGTGATCCTCGGTCTTGCAGTCTGGGCGGGTCGTCCTATGTACAAAAACATTGATAAGATGATGCACAAGTTGACGGAAGCGCAAAAGTACACCACCAGCGCGTTCAGTGCCATTGAGACCGTGAAGTGTTTCAATGGTCAAGAGATCGAAGCCGAGAAGTACAGCAGGACCATCGAGCAAGCAGGGATATTCTACGCCTGGGTCGCACATGGCAGTGCGCTCCAAATGGCCCTCATCGTCATGTTGTCTGTCTCGATGTTCGTTCAAGGATTCTACTACGGAGGCATACTCATCGCCAAGGGGGAGATTACTTCCGGCGATGTAGTCACAACATTCTTTTCTGCCATTGGCGCTTTCCAGGCCATACAAGCGATTCTACCACAGATGATCGTGCTGGAGAAAGGCCGTTCTGCTGGCGCTACTCTGCGTGCCATCATGGCGCAGGTTGAGAGCAAGACCAAGGATGGAGCGCCTCAAGATCAAATCGCACCGGAAACGTGTCTGGGCAATATCAAGGTGAAGAATCTGACCTTTGCATACCCTTCACGACCAGATGTGCCGGCTGTACAGGATATCACGATGCATATCAAAGGGGGCGACATGTCATTTCTGATTGGAAAGAGTGGGTCTGGTAAGAGTACAATCAGTCAGCTGCTCATGCGATTTTACAACTCCCCCGCCGGTACAATCACCGTCGATAGTGTGCCCCTGGAACAGCTCGATACCACCTGGCTTCGATCGAACGTCACGTTGGTGGAGCAGACCAGTCTGTTGTTCAGCGACACCATCTTCAACAACATTGCTTTTGGTCGCAAGGACTATCAGAATGTAACAAAGGAAGAAGTGATGGGCGCTGTACAGTTCGCGCTGCTGCAGCTTATGATTTCAGATATGCCGGATGGACTGGACACTAAGGTTGGTTTCAGAGGAGGTGCGATGTCTGGAGGTCAGCGACAACGAATGGCGTTGGCACGAGCAAGACTGAGAGATACCCCCATATTGATATTGGATGAGTCGACCAGTGCGCTTGACCACATCAGCAGAACTCTGGTCATGGATGCTCTTCGCGCATGGCGAAAAGGCAAGACGACAATAATCATCACGCACGATATCACCCAAATCATGCCTGACGACTACATCTACTTGCTTGGAAACGGTCGACTCGTGCAGGAGGGTTATCGCAAGCAATTGGAGAAGCAGAAAAACACACCCTTCCAGGCTTTCCTTTCCGACGATCAAAAGGCTTCTATACATCCACTCGAGATACGAGATCTTGACCTGGGCAACAGAGATTCATGGGGGTCAGACTCGTCAGAAAATTCGCCACGGCCTTTGCCACAAAACACAGCCTCCTATTTCGACCCTCTTGATGCAGAGCTGACAGCCACAGAGAAGAAGCGAGAGTCCAAGCTGCCGAAACTCTTTCAAGAAGGGTCTCCAATGCCACTCATGAGGGGGTTGGCTCAACCTGGACCAACCTCCGCCCTTGCATCTCCATGGATGCGCATAAACAATTTTTCGCCTCAAGAAACATCGAGTGTCATCTGGGACGGAGACTCTCCACTTCAGAGCTCGAGCAAGGCCACTCCACCCAACAAGCGATCATCGCTAGGATGGGAGAATCTTGTCGACCAGGCTGGAAAGTATGCTGCCGACATGCGACGTGCACGGCCTGGAGTCACTCGGACACGTCGGCCACTTGAAGACATTGAAGAGATTCCTCTCACTGGGCCAAACGAGGCTCTTGCTACGCTGGAGGGAGAGACCTCGACACAACGCACTGCAGACAATAAGACTCTCAAGGTCATTTTCAGCACTATCTGGCCCAATCTGGATGCACAAGGCAAGACTTACCTCCTGTGCGGAGCCTGGGGCGCCACGGTGCATGCTGTTGCTAGTCCTGTCTTTTCTTACATCCTATCGAAACTGCTTGCGACCTATGCCGTGGCTGGTGGCCAGAAGACAAAAGCACTGATCTACGCCATGGTCATTCTCGGTGTAGCATTCCTCGACGCGACCCACACGTACCTGATGAGGTTCATGCTGGAGGTCGCAGGAGAGAGATGGGTCGACTCAGTCCGTACTCGCGCTTATGAAAGAATCCTGGACCAGGACAGAGAATTCTTTTCCAAAGAAGAAAATGGCATGGCCATCCTCACGGAAAGTCTGGACCGTAATGCTGAAGAGATGCGCAATCTGCTGGGACGATTCTTATCCCTGGGCTATGTGGCTCTGCTGATGAGCATCGTGGCCTTGATCTGGGCTTTGGCGACGCAGTGGAAAGTGACCCTCATCGCATTTGCCATAGCACCGTACGTCTTTGGTGTCACCAAGGTCTATGCGATGGTCGCGGAGAAATGGGAAGGCCGCAGTAATGATGCTTCAGACCGAGCATCGGCCATCTTCACAGAGACCTTTATCAACATCAAGACGGTACGAGCCCTCACTCTGGAAACTCATTTTTTGGACAAGTATACCATCGCCACAAACGAGACCCTGGTTGTGGGCTTCAAGCGGTCCTTCTTCGCAGGCTTCTTCTACGGTCTCTCCGATTCTGCCGGCAATTTCGCAATCGCCTTGATCTTCTTCGCAGGAACGAAAATCGCCGTCTCAGGAGCGCCAGTCACAGATATCATCACCGTCTTCACAATGTTAATCTTCACCATCACAAATGTCAGCGCCGTCTTGGAATTCATCCCCCAAATTGGTTCTTCCAAAGACACCGCAGCTCGACTCCTCCGTCTCGCCCAACTCCCCAAAAACTCCCACGAGCACCTCGGAGACACGCGAATCACAACCGTAGGAGACATTGTCTTCGACCGCCTTCGATTCTGCTACCCATCGCGCCCAGACCAAACCATCCTCAAAAACATCTCTCTCCGCCTCAAACCCGGCACAGCAACCGCAATCGTCGGCTCCTCAGGCTCCGGAAAATCCACCATCGCCAACCTCCTTCTCGATTTATACTCCACAGCCAGCGTCCCCAACTCCCACATCGGCGACCTCACCTTCGGCGGCCGCGACATGAAACACATTTCCACCCCTTCCCTCCGCACATTAATCGTCCCCGTCCAACAAACTCCCACCGTCTTCGCCGCCACCGTCGCCCAAAATATCGCCTACGCCCTCCCTTCCACCCACCCTTTCGCTTCCCCCGAATCCATCTCTGCAGCCGCTCACGCCGCTGGCGTTGACGATTTTATTCTTTCTCTCCCACAAGGCTACTCTACATTTATCGGCGAAGGCGGTCTCGGTCTCTCAGGCGGCCAAGCCCAACGTATCGCCATCGCTCGCGCTCTAGTTCGTAAACCCAGTGTTTTAATTCTCGACGAAGCGACTTCTGCATTAGATGTCGAAACTGCGAATTTGATTCGTCAGACGATTGCGACTTTAATTTCCAGCTCGAAAGAACATACAGGAGGGGAACAAGCAACAGCAATGACAGTGATAATTATTACACATCATCAATCAATGATGGAAATTGCAGAGAGAGTGGTCGTGTTGGATGATGGGAGAATTGTGGAAGAGGGGAGTTTTGAAGGGTTGATGAAGAAGAAAGGTGGAGGGGCTTTGGCGAATTTGTTGAGTGGAGGGGAGTGGATGGGAGAAGAAGGAGAACAACAACAACAACAGGATGCGGAGGCGGGTGAGAAGAGAGTTAGTAGAGTTCCTCATAAGAGGGAGAGTACGGGTTATAGTGGTGGTGGTAGTGGTAGTAGTGGGAGGAGGAAGAGGAGGAGCGGAGCGCCGGTTTTGAAGGATGTGGATTGGCGGAGGAGGAGTGGTCATCAGTCTCGAAGTGGAAGTGGGAGTGCAAGTGCAAGTGGAAATGGAAGTGGAAGTACAAGTGGAAAGACGGTGAATTTGGCTCATTTGCATGGCAGCGGTGACGAGTAATAGTAGTAAGTAGTAAGTAATAGTACACGATAGACCAAAGTTGTGTGGAAGAAGAGAAATCCCTATTTCGTACTCTTGCCAAATGTAGTCCTCGTCTCTCTGGTATCTTTGCACCTTTCCCAATTGTTTGAAAGCTTTGCTGAATCGACTTTTACAAAAACGCTCTCCGTCTTTCCCGCGCAAGACGAGATATTGGCTTATATCAGGCCCAGAGCATCGGCTACCCTCCTCGCGTCTTCCTTGATCCTGGGATGATGGAGGATCACCCGAGCGTGCTCCAAAGTGAGGTTCGCGAAGCAGTCGACATCAGCTTCTTTGCCTCCGACTGTGCTTACAGACCCTGTCTGGTGATGCTGAGAGGTTGTTTGCATGCCCGAGCGATCTACCTAGGGACCCGCCCGCCGATGCTCCATTAATAATGTAGCATTGTCGATGAAGCCATCAACAATCTGAGTAAATCCAGACTCTCCGCCTTGTAAAAGCGGCCCCAGCTGCTTCCTTAAAGACCCAGCGTCGACTTCCAGCTCCAACTCATATTTCGGAGCCATCCCAACCTGATCGACCCTCGTCAGGTCAATTTGGTAAAGGCCATTGAGATGCTTGTACGACAATCGATTCTTGTTTCTTGCAGGTTGAGTGGGCTTGTCAGGTGTAGCTTCTTCCACCAAAGCACTTGGATCCAGGTCAGACCGCATGAGATTGCATTCCACGTTCATCGTTATGCGGAGATCATAATCTGCACTGGGGTTATAGATATGTAGGTCTGCCAACTTGACTTTGATGATTCGCGCTTTGACCTGGCCCACTCGATTTGTCTTCGGGTTGGCCTCTGTTGTTGTGCGTAATTTGGGATCGCGTTGAGTCTGACGTCTTTGGACAGGTTCCGGCAAAGCGCCGATTCCAATCTTGGACAGTCTTGCGAAAGTGTCGGTTTCTTCGAGGCGTTCGTACAATAGCTTCTGGCGGCCAGGCTTCTCGTGTGTTTCCCGCACTTCTCTATTAAGGAATTCGTTCATCGCTTTGTGCTCGTGCTAGAAAAGAAAAGTTAGTACCACGATGATAGAAGGAGATTAGAGGGCAAAAGGAGGGAAAAGGTACCTCTTGCATTTCGCTCTGGAACGTGCAATTTACATCGGCATAAGCTGGTGATACCACGACCATGTTCATAACTGGTAGCGTGAATCTCTGGCCAGTCTGCTGATTGTATAGTCGTCCAACTTTGGCTTCGATCTCGATTTGACCTTCCTTTGGATCTTGCGCAACGTCTTGGCAATTTAGGAGTTGCTGCACTAGCCAATCGGTCACAGCTTTTGTGAGCGAAGGGAGAGGCGTGGTCCATTTGATCGTCTTCTCCCAAGCACCGAGAAGTCTCCGCATGCGTAGCATGTCGTGGTCAATGGGAGGGTTCTCAAGCCAAGGGGCAATGTTATTGACAGCTGGAGCACCTTGCACAGGTGGCTGTGGCTGCTGCCCATTCACTTGCTGCGCGGATTGAACTTGAGGTGCACCATTTGTGCCCACCCGGTTGTTTGGAAGCTGGTGAGGTTGAGCGCGAATGTCTGGGCCGTTCGGCATTACTCCTGGAACTCGCAGTCGCGGATTAGATGGATGTAAACGTGCCCATGTAGGCCGCTCAGTGTACTTTCGCCGTCGTTCTCGCTTGGCAGGTGGTTGTGAAATCTCCGAGTCTGTCGCAGAGCGCTTGAGACCCTGGCTGCTCATGTTCGGTGATGAATGCATCGCACCGTTTGATGATGCCTCGATCGGATGTGGTGCTGCGCGCTGAGGTGTCGGTGGCGGCTGCGATGGCGTTGGAGCGAGAGAATGATTCTGTGCAGGTGGTACACTCGATTCGTGCTGTGTAGGTGCAAGAAGATGGCTCATACCCATCGGTCGTTGTTGGTGCTGAAGTGCGGACGGGAGTACCGGCGGAAGCGCCGGCGGAATTTGTTTGTTCGAAGCTACCGATAAAGGGTTACTGGTACCGGTCTGACCATACACTTTCGAAGAGTCTTGTGGAACTGCGCTTGCCGAATGAGCTTGATGGGAGTCCACGGATGATTGTTGCACGTGGCCTGGTACTTCCGAGAAGGACGCCACACTTGTTGAGGGTTGTAATGAGCTCCTAGCACTGTGCAGTTCCTGCTGACTACTGTGACGCGATCCGAGTGACGGCGGCCGTGGCGGAAGCTTCGTCTTTGGGCTCACGGACTCACTACGTCCACGATCATCAATGACACTTGCGTACTCGCTCGCACTTCTTCGTGGTGAAGGTCGAGGATGTGCAGTGGGGGATTCAATTAAACTGCCAATGCTACTCTGGTGCAGTGCAGGCGAGTGTGCCGGATAGCCGTTGGATGCTCCCGAGACTGTTCGCTGCCGAAAAGGGCTTTCGCCACCCAGAATTTGGTTCGAGTGCTGTCGAGGCACGTGTGTAGGAGGGCCTAGTGGCGTGCTCGGCTGGGAGTGTTGATAGGAAGGTGGGTGCGGAGGCGGAGGATGGCCCATCACGGCGTGTGGGCTCTGATGCACTGAGTGCGGAGTCTGACTGTGATGCGATGAACTTGAAGGAGACTCCGGCGGATGTGCACCTGGCCCGTACTGCGATGGTGACGGCTGCGCGCCATATGGGTTACCATAGCTCGAAGGTCTAGCGCCGGGCGTCCCGGAAGGATAAGTCTCGTACGTTCTGTGCGATGGCGGCAGAGGTCCAGCGGTGGCAGGACTCTGCAATGGCTGATGCTGGGACTGCTGCTGCTGTTGCTGAGGAAAGGGATATGAGCCGCTAGACGGGCCCGAGCTACGGCCTGGTGTGCGTAGCGGGGTCAGGCCTCTGGTCTGCGGCTGGCCCTGCGCTGCCACGGAGCCGGATGGTGGTCCATAGATGGGTGCATTCTGTCTGATTTCGTTGCGGCCTGGTGGAGGATAGCCAGCAGCTGGAAAGACAGCCGATTGTCCAGGCGCGCCATTGCTCAGAGCTGGAGACGGCGATGCGTGCGACCCGTTTGCTCGCGCAGCTGACGCGTGTCCCATTGAGGATGGTGAGCTCTGCGACGGCTTCTTCTCCGGCGCAGGCCCGTCGTTCATCAGCGAGCGTAGGTCCATATTGCTCCTATCCTGCTCCTGCTCCTGCTCTAGCTCTTGATGTGCCGCACCGAGCGCGCGCGCGCACGTGTATACCACAATATGCGAGTCTAAATCTTCTCCTGAGGGTGTCCAAGCTATAGCGCGCTGCCGGCAGCACGGTACACTGCCTGAGCAACTCCTGTGGCCATGTGTAGTGATACAGGCCAATTCGCCGATACCGTTTTTGCTACGCGCAGGACCGCTCGTTCGATAAGGGTACTCTCAGTCTGGGTAGATCGATGTCGGACCGTCGTCCGGAATACGCTGGGAAGGACGACAGGGTGCTCGAGAAGCCAACGGTTAACTTAAACCTGGCTGCGAGTGTGGTGGCAGCGTCAACAGCGATATCGTGGCAGCCACAGGCGTGGATTGATGGAGGAGCGAAGGGCAATTCTGATCGTCACAATGCTTTAGCAGACGACTTGGCGTAACAATGGACCACCGACGCGCAGCAGACGCAGGTATGGTATTCTACGTAGGGGGAATCACTTGCAGGTAGGTATTACTATAGGTCAGGAAAGGGAGGTAGGTAGAGTTGGTGCTGGATATTATGATTCTTATAATGTACATGTACTGTGCGTGCCCGTGTACATGTATTGTACTGTAATGTAAGGTCAGGTAGGTACCGTAGCTGGAGTTCGCTAGATTGGAACGGTTCTAGCTCCACGTCACCAAGAGACAGCGCGAACGGAGCATGCAGATGGTGATGGGATGCAGCTGACGCAGACTTCGATGCCTGAGAGCTCTCTTTCATCACAAGCCAGACTCATGTAGAGGTACCTCCATCATCCACATCTCGACCACCGCTCTCTCTCTCTCTCTCCCTCTCTCTGTCTTTCACACAATCGCCTTCCCTTCTAGTGTGCCTGTTGTGTTACTAGCTGCTCTGCTCTGCTCCACTCCATTTGCACTGTCCTTCACGACCCTCTCTCCCGACCGAACTCGCATCGCAACTCCGTCATCGAGCTCGTTTCCCGCCGCGGCTGCTGTCATCTCCTCCGGACATCAACACCCACCACTCCCCATCACCATCACCATCACCATCACCATCATCATCCATCGCCATCACCATCGCCATCGCCATCACCACTCGAGCACGCGCCATCCCACTCTCCACAGCACGTGCGACGCATGATGGTCGGCTTGACATCTGCTGCCGGTCTTGTCGGGTTCCTGACTGAAAAGGACCCGCAACTGCAGGCGTTTGCGCTCGAACGCCTCAACGATGAGGTGGACACGGTCTGGACAGAGGTCTCGGGCTCCATCGGTACAATGTGAGTGCTCTTGCCCTACTCGAAGCTGTTCGCGGCCTTCTGGAGATGCATATCACGCGACCCTGATGAGTCCTGGCTACGAAGGTGGCGCTTCAGTGCTGACATGAGGTGATCACAGAGAAGCACTCTACGAGGACGACAACTTCAGCCACCGCGAATTGGCCGCTCTGGTCCTGTCCAAGGTCTACTACCAGCTGCAGGAATATGACGAATCCATGGTCTTTGCCCTCGGCGCCGGCAAGCTGTTCGACTGGAAGTCCGAGGACGCTGGCGAATACGAAGAGACCATCCTCGCAAAATGCGTCGACACCTATATCTCTCTTTGTGCCCTGCACAACCCTCCAACGCCTGCGTCTGCCACTGGTCGCCATGGTTCCGCCGACATCGATAATGCCGCTACAGCTTCCCCCACTACGCCCTTTTCGCAGGCTGCCATTCCGTCAAAGTCACTTTTGGCGCGCCAGGACGAGCAGGCCTGGGACTCGTCTGCCCCAGGAGGAGGAAACGCAGGTGTTGCGGGAGCTCATCCACATCCTTTGACCTTGCAAAACCAAACGAAGAAGGCACTGCAGAACGTGGTCAAACGCATCTTCGAGAGCTGCTACGAGGTTGGCGCCTACAAGCAGGTCATTGGTATTGCAGTGGAAGCCCGCAACATGGACGTATTGAGGGAAGCTATCTTGCGTTCTAGCAGGGCAGATTCTAGCAAGGGCAAGAAACCGGCAGTAGGAGGTCAGACCCAGGACCTGATGGAGTACGTGCTGGACATCTGCATGAATGTGGTACAAGAGCGCGGGTTACGGAATGAGATCCTGAAGCTGATACTGGATCTTCTGAACGAGATCCCCAGCCCTGACTATTTTGCCATTGCGCGATGCGTGGTATACTTGAACCAGCAATCCATGGCCTCCGACATGCTGCGCACACTCGTGCAAAAGGGCGATGGCAAATCTCTGGCGATTGCGTACCAGCTGTCCTTTGATCTATATGAAAATGGCACGCAAGAGTTTTTGCAGAAGATTATGGATGAACTGCCAGAAGAAGAGACCGATGGAAGCCATATGAATGGCAGCGCTGTGCGGCCCTCCACTCCTCATCCTAACCAGAACGAAGAAGCCAGCGAATCTGATCAGCTCTTGTCCGAGCTCAACGACTCTGCTGGCGCACCCCCGACTTCGACGGTCGTAACATCGAGAACGAGACCAAAGCCTGATGACGAAAAGCAGGACAAAGCGTACAAGTCAATCCGAAACATTTTGCGCGGCACGACAAGCATTGAGCTGAACATGGAGTTCTTGTTCCGCCAAGCACACACAGATCGTGCCATCCTGAACAAGGTCAGAGACTCCTTGGAGGCGCGAAACAGCATCTTCCATACGTCTGTCACCTTCACCAACGCGTTCATGAACGCAGGCACCACCGTGGACAGCTTTTTCCGCGACAATCTAGAGTGGCTGGGTAAAGCTGTCAATTGGAGTAAGTTTACTGCAACTGCTGCCCTTGGAGTCATTCACCGCGGCAACATCAACAATGGCCAGAAGTTGCTCGACCCATATCTGCCCAAGGACAATGCCCAGGCCAGCTCCGGTAGCACTTATAGTCAAGGAGGCTCTTTGTATGCCTTGGGACTCATCTACACCAACCACGGTACAGACGTTCTCGACTACCTGCGTCGTCAGTTCAAGAACACACAAGAAGAGGTCGTGCAACACGGAGGTGCTCTTGGTCTTGGTACTGCCGGTATGGCGACTGGATCGGAAGAAATTTATGACGAGCTCAAGAACGTCCTTTACGCCGACTCCGCAATCAACGGCGAGGCAGTCGGCCTTGCCATGGGGCTTGTCATGCTTGGCACGGGCAATGTCCGCGCTCTCGATGACATGATTCAATACGCTCACGACACGCAGCACGAGAAGATTGTCCGCGGTCTTGCATTGGGTGTTGCTCTGATTATGTACAACAGACAGGAAGGTGCCGACGAGCTCATCCAAGGACTTCTCGAGGATGCTGATCCGGCTCTCCGCTACGGCGGTATCATGACGATTGCGCTTGCGTATGCTGGCAGCGGCAGCAACAAGGCGGTACGCAAGCTTCTGCATGTTGCTGTTTCGGACGTCAGTGATGATGTCCGACGAGTCGCAGTGATGAGCTTGGGCTTCGTGCTATTCCGCAAGCCTGGGAGTGTGCCGAGAATGGTTGAGCTGCTGTCAGAGAGCTACAACCCACACGTGCGTTACGGTGCCACAATGGCGCTGGGTATCGCATGTGCCGGCACTGGCCTGGACGAGGCTATCGACTTGCTCGAGCCAATGATGAAGGACTCGGTTGATTTCGTGCGACAAGGCGCATACATTTCAATGGCCATGATTTTGGTACAACAGAACGAGATTATGAACCCTAAAGTCACAGCACTACGGAAGCAGTTGCAAAAGGCCATTGCCGACAGACACGAGGATGCTATGGCGAAGTTTGGATGTGCACTCGCTCTCGGCATCATCGATGCTGGCGGTCGCAACTGTACCATCGGCCTGCAGACACAGACTGGCAACCTCAACATGACTGGCATCGTGGGAATGGCCGTGTTCTTACAATACTGGTATTGGTTTCCACTGACCCACTTCCTGGCATTGTCGTTCACCCCGACGGCCATCATTGGCGTCGACTCCAACCTCGAGATCCCCAGCTTCAAGTTCCACAGCAACACCCGGCCCAGCCAGTTTGATTACCCACCTGAGGTTGAGGTGAAGACGGAAGAAGCTCCGGAGAAGGTTAAGACGGCTGTCCTTTCCACGACCGTGCAAGCCAAGCGCCGAAAGGCTGCCAAGGACAAGCAGAACCGGCGTGAGAGCATGGATGTTGATCACACGCCTGAGACACCCAAGCCCGATGCTGATGGCGACAAGATGGACACGGATGACAACGTCATCGATACCAGCAAGCTGGGCGAGGATGGCGAAAAGGACGGCAGGAAGAAGATGGAAAAAGAAAAGGTCGGGTATGAGCTCGAGAACATGAGCCGTGTCCTCCCTGCACAGATCCGGTACATCAGCTTTTCTCCCGAGGGGCGGTATCAGCCCGTCAAAAAGGTAAGTCTGTTGCGATGATTGCCAACTCTGTCTGTGTACTAATGCGAGATTTTAGCCCACTGGTGGAGTGATTTTGCTGAATGATACTCGGCCCAATGAGCCGAGATCTCTTCTCGAACTGAAAGCCAAGAAGAAGACTGCTGCGGCTGCGCCCGCACCTGGTGCTGGTGGCAACGCGACGTCGGGAACTCGCGACACTGACATGGGCGGCTTCGAAGCTGCACTCGCGAGCGCTGGGCTTTCGGGGGCAGCCGCGGGAGCTGGCGTTTTGACAGCTGTTGATGAAGACGACGATGGGCAGGAAGCACCTGTGCCAGACGCCTTTGAGGTGGATGAGGACGAGGCCGAAGAGGAATAGGTTCTGCTTCCCAACCGTCATTTGCATCCCAGCCTCCGCAGACCGGTGGCGCCCGAGACGATGCAAACCCCGGTAGGATCCGACAGTGCGACGATACCAAGCTCGGGTGGAGTTTCACGCGAGTTTGACAATCTTACCATGGAGGACATGGAGCGAAGGAGAAGAGAGGCGTTGGCGGATCCTGAAGAACGGCTTGCCGAGTTTCTGGGGGATGATCCTGCGGACAGGGAGTACTTTGACAGCACCGAAGACGATACCGATACTAATTAGGTAGTTCTCAAAGGAGTAGCAAGCACATGGGCGTGTTGAGCAGCAGTGAGGAGCAGCATTTCCTGCATCGAGGGTGTACTATGGGCGTGTAAAGTATTGTGGGCCGCTGTTTGTCGCTCACGTGGAGCCCGTAGGAAGATACAGTATGTAGTATACTTACCTATACTTATAGCATAGACACTATGTCTTTCTCTCTTTCTCTCTTTCTGTCTCTTTCTCTCTTTCTCGTCGCACTAGAGTTACCTAGAATGGGTAACTTACCTTAGGTAGGTAGTGTTACACCAAGCTAAGCCCCCCCTCCCTCCCTCGTCACAAGTTCCTGATGAAGATCACTTGTATGTATGTTTCATTGAAAAAGGAAAGACGAACAGAAACAGAAAAGAGGACAAGAGAAAATCTGTGGGGGAACAGCGCATGGAAGAGGATTAGGTACAGGTAGTTAGGGTAAATCGGCAACCACCGCAGTCTACTCCCCCGAAGTGATCACGTCGAGAGGGATCTTAGATGATCGGTTTCTACCGTGGCACCAAATACGTACAGGTAGCTGATTGATTGATTGATGGGTGGGTTGGTCTTGGAGTTGGTCTTGGAGTTGGTCTTGGCGTATTGTGACTCGTTTCTCGTTCTCGTTGTGGAAGGGGGCTGGACTTGAAATGAAGCTGGATTGGATTGGGATGGATTGGATTGCTGGATTGGACTGATTCGCTGGATACCTAGATGGGAAAACAACAGGATAGGACAGGATAGGACAGGACACGATGGGAAACAGGCAGTGGGCAGTGTGGATTGCCTACCTTACCTAAGGTACCTTACCTTACCTACCTGAGGTGTAGGTTGTTTGTTCTTTTGTATGTACGCCTCTGTATGTAGTAGGTATATAGATATGTAAGAAATTGAATATAAGAGGTATTATACCTACCTGGTAGGTTGAGTGGAAGAGAATTGTCGTGGAGGTAGCCGGAGGGAGACAGAAAAATAAAAGAACACGAGATTCGCTACTGGGTATACACCTGTAGAGTCGAACTGGTAGAGGTACTAGAAGGATGAGGAACATGAGGGGGGTTATCTTAAAAGAGTCATGGAGTTGTAATAAGAGTGTTGATGCGCAATTATATGTCTGGGAACCCTAGAAAACTTCTACCTACCTACCTACCTAGGTAGGAGGTAGTTATGTACTTGCTTGCCCGCCCGACTTTTGATGTTTGTGAACCGTTTCATTCCTACTAGGAGGTACAACTACCTATATACCTTACCTGGTACCTTGGTGTTGCGTTGCGTTGCGTTGCGTTTCATTCTTTTTCGTTCTTTTTTTTTCCATTATAGGTATGTATCTAGGTACGTACGCTACAGTATACTACATACACAGTACCTGGTACCCTCGAACATCTAGGTACCGTACCTAGGTACATGTAGGTAGGTCTGCATACTCCGTCCGGATCCAAATTTCCCAACAACAGAGGCACAGCAGGCAGGACGTCGCATTTTCAATGTAATGTGTGATACTGTATGTAATGTCATGTACCTAAGGTAATGTAATGTACATGTATGTAATCATCCACGACAGCAAAAGCTCTCCACGTGTGCAATGTTTTCGGGTAAAGGGGTTTTTTCTGTTTGTTTTCTCGTGGAGAAAATTATACTGTATATCTACATGTACCTGACTACATGATGCCAAGGAAAGTGTAAGGTCAGGTAACATATCATGTATCAGCCATTCTTCGTCTCATCTTCTTCTCATCTTCTTCAGGGTAGGTACTGTAGATTCCCACCAGCCCACATGAACGAAACACGTTCCCAGGGTCTGCCTCCTGCAAGCGCCGTCTCAACTGGATCGACATCCGGTGTCCGGGTGAGGGACACCGGTTGATCCGATGCATGTGCAGATTTTCTTGTGAGATGGCGCTTACCTTTTCGACCTTGACGTTTGTGCTTCCGCGGGGATTTTGATTGGCCCAGGTACGTGTTTCCGACTAGACTTGACGACGTCGTTTGTACTACATTTACTGTTGTTTCTCATTATCACATCTGATGGGAGTGATGATGATGATGAGCTGTGGAGGGGATGGATATATGTGAGTAGACTGTAGTTACCTTAGGGACACGCGGCAATCGGAAAAGAGATTCGGGTCGACGATACTGTAAGTAGGTAGCAAGTATGCTCCGGCAATGGATTGTGGCTAGCAAGAAATAGAGTTTCCTTGCTTTAGGTTCCAAAACGAATAGGTAATAATAACAACATCCACACCTCTCCTCTCGCTCTCTCTCTTTCTCTCTGGCTCTCTCTCTCTCTCTCGGCAAGCATATGTCGTGTTACCCTTACACAACGTCTCTTCCGCACCCATTGGCGCATTTTACACCCACCGACTCATTTTTCCCTCGTGTCTGCTTTAATCGACGCGAGGGTGGGTGGCACCAAAAGAGGACTGTCCGTTTTGTGCGCTCTTTGCGTACCGTATTTTTCTCTGCTTTCTCGTGGTCCTGTACACTGGACTGGGCTAGGCTGGGCATCCATCTCTCGCGCCGTCTGTCTCTCTGTATCTCCTCCACTTCAGTTCCCGTATTTCCTCTTCCAGTCCGGGGCTGGGAAATGTGCGAGTGAGTCCGCGGTGCCGGCATCAACCCAGGGAAGGCCAAACCTCCCTCATCACAAGATCTCTCTCTCTGTTTCCTCTTCCTTCTTTGCTCGCTCACTTTCCTGCTCGTCCTACCATGAACCTGTCCTCTCTTCTTGGCTGCTGTCTAATCTTGTCTGCTTCTGTCTGGTCCGGTCCCGTCTGGTCCTGTCTCGTCCTGTCCTAGCTTCCCCTTCCACCACCACGGCTCTGCACGCACCTGTCACATAAAGCGGATCTCGTGTTCTGTGACCATCCAGTCTTGCGGTTCTGCGTACTCTCGACCGCATCTCTGTTTCTCTCTCGCTCTCTTCATTCTCTCTCCTCCCTCTCCCTCTCCCTCCCCTTCTCTTCTCTTCCCTCCTTTCTCCTCCCTCTCCTTCTTCTCTCCTCTGCTGCCCAGACCATCCTCCCCATTCGAGTCTCCCGTCGGCCATGTTCATTATTATCACATCCTTCGAGCGACACCCGCCCCTCCTCCCCGTGCACGAATCCCGATAAAAAACAAGATGCAGATACCACCCGTAGATGTCATCCTGTCCTGGCCGACTCCCAATTATGATCATCCCGAGACCCGAGGATTGACCCTTCTGATCCTGATGGTCATCTTCACCGTGCTCGTGCTGCTTTCCTGTCTGGGCCGCTTCTACAGTCGCATTATTGTGAAGCGTTGGTTCGGCTGGGATGATGGTTTCATCATTATTGCTCTGGTAAGTCTACAGCACATTACTGCCTGCCGACTCTTCTTATTCCATGTCCACCCAATGATAACACATCGTTCATGCTAACCCTCTCTCTTTCTCTCTAGCTCTTCGTAAGCTCCTCCTGCTCCTCACTTCTCCCTCTGCCACCATATGAGTGACTTCTAACCATCATTCTCCTCCTCATCCAGACGATAGCAATGAATGTCGTGGTCATCCTCGCCAATCGACGATACTCGTGGGACCGACACATCTGGGACGTACGTCTCACTGCTCTACAAGATGCCAACATTGCTGCTTTCACTGCGAAGCTCTTATTCGTCGGCGCTGCATCCTTTACGAGAATATCGCTCATCTGCTTCTACTATCGCCTCGTCAAAAACAGTGGCATCACCTGGTTCAACAAAGTCTTGCATGCCAGCATGTTCTTCGTGGTCGGCCTGGGCATTGCCTTTACGTGTGTGGGAATCTGGCTGTGCGATCCCGTCGAGGCATATTGGGTCTTTCCACTGATTGAAGGACACAAGTGCATGAACGAAGGCACTTCCACGCTCATCATTGGAATCTTCAATTGCATCGCGGATTTGCTGTGCACCTTGCTGCCCATCCCTCTAGTGTGGAAGCTCAAGATGCCCGCGAAGCACCGCACGGGAGTATGCATTCTCCTAGGCCTGGGCTTCATCGTCACCATTGCGGGAATTATCAGAACATACTTTATCTGGCAGTCGTTGATCAACAGCTGGGATGAAACATGGTATTCGTATCCGCTCTGGATTTGTGCAGCGATTGAGATTGACCTCGCAGTGGTGAGTTTCCACAAAGCCCTAAAGAATTATCATCATACTTGAAGAATCATTGTGCAGGTGCTGACGACCGAGGATAAAGATCTGTGCATGCGCACCTTCCTTGAAACCATTACTCCACCAACCCATCTTGACCTTTACATCCAAAGTCTCTTCCAAATTCTCCCGCGCCTCCTCCGCACACGAATCTCCCATGGCATCTCAAAATCACACGAATCCCTCCCACCAAGGATCTTCTCCTTCCCACCACGCCAAATCCTCCAGCAAACCCTCCTCCTCTTCTTCCCTATTCAAAATGCCCTTCTTCACCCGCCACGGACTCCTCCCCTCCACCATCACCAACACCACCCAAGACAGCATCTGGGACGGCGACGAAGAATACGGCATGCTTCCACCCTCTCGTCTCGTCGAGAAGACCCACACAAGTAGCAACAGCAACAGCAGCAGCAAAAGCAGAGTCATCATCTCCACCCACCCCGCCTCTCGAAGTCCTACCTGGCCGATCCCCGAACCCGACGAAGCGATTCTCTTGTCTCCACATCCTCATCATCATTCACCTGCTACTACTACAGTTTCTACCCCTGCTCCTGCCGTCCCGACCCCCACTACTACAGGAGGAGGAGGAGGAAGAAAACCCACCCTCGAAATCATGAAGAGTAGTTGTGTCGATCAGGAATTCTCGTATATTGGCGAGAGAAGAAGGGATGGTGATGATGAAGATGATGATAGTTTCATGTTGGAACAAGAAGGGCGGAAGGACTATTGGAGGCCGGGGTAAGATGAGTATTTCTCTCAATATGTGGATGCGGAATATGGGTTGATATGATATGATATGTTGGGAATGCGAGGATGAGGGATAGGGATAGGGATATAGGGATGGGACAGGAAAGAAGAAACCAATTATCAAGGCGATGATGATGTGATGAATTGATGAAAAATTGGGAATCAGAGACGAATATCCTGGATGGGGCAATATCGGGACCCGGGAGGGGGGCGGATATCTGGATTAGGTCCTGGGAAATCTCGGAATGGTGGGCGGGGAAATTTTTGAAGGCAAGAAGGATGTAATATTGCCGAAAGGAATTGATAACATAACTATTATACGATAGAAGAGTTTCTGATTCACGATATACATAAACACTTGCACCTAAGTTCCCTACTACCTACCCATATCAGATTATACAGAGTACTTTTTTTGGGCTTTGCTATCTCTTTCTCTCCCTCTCCCTGCGTAAGAACTTCTATTGATGATCTTTTTTGATGGATGGATGGATTGATTGATTGATTGATTAATCACAGCTAACTACCTAACCTTTCTCCAAAGGGTACCCAGAGGTAAGTAAGGTAGGTATCAATCGACCACGACCACAACGACGACGATGATGAGTGCATCCATCATATCCAACTACCTCACTCTACTCCAGGTAAGTAAGGTAGGGTAAGTAAGTAAGTCACTGGATAAGAAAAGACCCAACAACCTCAAAACCATGCAGTCAGTGATTTTTCAATTGCCACAATACCGCCCATCACCATGCTTCGTCATCCATCCCACCACCATTCTCAAGTTCCTCAAGTTTCTCAATTTCCTCATCCTCCATGCATCATCTCATTCCTCATTGTATCTCATCATCATCAAAAACAAGCCCACTCCAACCAACTCTTCACCAAACCCCTCAACTCGGAATTTCCACTCTTGACGACCAAATTTTCGATTTCGTCATACGTCAGCCGTCCCGGTCCACCACGGCGAGTGATTTCCGCGTCCAGGTCATGCAGGCGCACGAGTTGCTCGAGTCGTAGCTGGGAAAGGCGCGAGGGTTCCGAAGCGGTCGTCTTCTTCTCTTGTTGGGGTGGTGGTGGTGATGGTGGTGTTTGGCGCTGCGGTAATGGGGGTGGTTCCATGGAGTTGTCATGATTATGATCGTCATTATCACTAATGGTTGTCGTCTTGAGTGGTGATGTTGCTCGATCTGCGGGAATTCCGTTCCAGATGCTCGAGCTGTCAGAGGATGCAACCCGAGGTTCTGATGCCGCTGCTCCTTCGTGTGCATTGTCGCGTAGCCCGTAGCCTTGGCTGTTCAACAGATCCTCCAGCGGTGCCTCGGCAATCTGGGCTTCTCGTCTCTCGAGGCTGAGCCAGTCTGTTGGTACAATGCTGTCTGCAGCGGTGGTTGGGCCCTGAGAACCAGATCTGATGCCGTCTATCGCATTGGCTAGGTCTGCAATGATTTCGTCGGTACGCTGTGGGACCTCCACGGCAGTGCTCGCCAAGCCACTTGGCTTGCTCGTGGGAGTGGACTGTTTGACCGCCGCCGCCGCCGCCGCAGCACCTGGCTGAGGTAGCAAACCCGCTTCTCTAGCGGCAAGAGCATCTTCAATTTCCGAAGCCCACAACATTCTTTCCACGCGAGTCCTCATAACATCGGAGTCCTCTTCTTCTCGATCCTTGAACAGGGGATCCAGGAGCTCGTTGAAGCCATTCTCCTCCACCTGCCACAGAATGTCTTGCACGTATGGGTCTATGGTCTCCTCCTCGACTGGCGCAAGCACGGACAATGCCACTTGCTGTTCCACATCCTCGTCGCGGGGACTGTCGTCGCCTTGCATTGTGGAACGCCCAATATGCTCTTCAAATCGCGACAATGTTGTCCGAAGACGATCACGAGCAGGTAACCGCCGAACATAGGGGTCTTCATCACTGAGAACGGCTTTTGTGGTAGGCAAAGGTTGCAAGTCGCCAAACTCGTCAGGATACTTGCCACGTGGGTGCCGCCTTTCTCCCGGAGGTATCTGCTCTTCCGCAAAGATGGAGCTAATGGGCTGACTGGATCGTAATACATCCATGCTGGCCTGTACCCGCTCGTCCTCTTGGAACTCCACTTGGTCGCTGATGAGTTGTGTTTGAATGATGTGCTTGGCACGAAGGATTCGTAGAAAGTCTGCCCTGCTAACATATCCATCTCCATCGAGATCATACCCTTGTATGGTTCTTCTCAACGACGCGAAGCGCTTGGGACCTCGTAGGTACGCCATGCCGTTCACGAACTCGGTGAAACCAATCAGACCATTCGTATCTGTGTCATAGAATGCAAACATGCGGTCGTACATGGCATTCGTAGCCAGCCCAGCTGGCCAGCGGTCCGAAGTCATTGCTCTGTTGAATGCTCGTCTGTCGATTGCGCACTTGATCTTGGTTGGGTCCTGCTCCCAGGGAACATTAGCTAAGCACGTGAATTGATCGTACATTGCGTCGAGCTGAGGTTCCTCGTAATCATACTCGAGGCACAACTGTTTCTTCAGTTGTATGAATAGAGAAGCGTGAATCTTTCTAGAATCACCAGGATACCACGGTTTCATCTTCTCCGTGGGCTGGGACAGAACGGGGACTGGTATCTTGATCTTTGCAAACACGTGAGTCTTGGGGTGTCGAGTATGGGCCTCGCAGGCCGAACACAGGTCAAAGTCGGGACAATTCAGACAATGCCAGCGTACACCATGGATAGGGAAATCGCCGCACTCCTCGCACCGAATGCCTCGATGCTCGTAGGCTTTGCGCTTCGCGTCATCTTCGGCAATGTAGTATAGGAGACCTCGCAACCCTTGACTTGGCTCAGCTCTCTCAGCGTCCCAGACTTCTTCTGTGTCTGCAGGATCCGGATCCTCGTCACCTGAACTTGATGCGTTGCCACTGTGCCAAGGATTGTCCCTGCTCAAAGATTCGACGGCCTCACGCACGTACTGGGGATCCACCGTGTCAAGATCCATGGAGGTCAGAAGAGCGTAGCTCGCTTGCAAGATGGCGTCCATCTGCTGGCTGAGCATGGCTGTGGCGAGCTCATCGAAGCCATGGCTGCGCAGCACCAACCTACCCTCTGCATCCTGCGCCTTGACCCAAGCCAGGGCGAGAACACATTGCAGCGCCAAGGTCTGCGCATTGCGTCGGATGGCCTCACTGCCGTTGCCAAATAGTTCCCTCAACACCTGGGCGGAGGGCAGTCGCGTCGTTGCCAGATTGATGGCCATCGTTTCGTTGTTGTGCTTACGGATCAAGACGAATCCAAAGGGCGCCTCGGACGTCGGCGGTTCGAAATCGACTGGTCCCAGTCCGTTGTTGCGGTTTCTGTGCACGGCGTTGCTTCTTCGAAGAGTGGTGGCAGGCAGCTGTGTGTACGAGTGGTATAGTCGTCTCGAGACGTAGAGTCCTGCGGCGGTGGCCACGAGGAAGCCCGCCCAGCGATAGCGTGACAGCTGGTCGGATGTCTGCTGCGACATGTTGCTGGAGTCATGTGATTGATGGGGCCCTCAGTCCTTCAGCTGATGATGAGCGGCAATATGAGTGTCGAGTCTGGTGGTGCTCGTGTGTCTGCAGCTGCCTGAGGTCCAGACGCGGGAAGTGCACGGAGCAACTTGATGATGGCGCCTCCCGTAATGCCTCATGGCGATTGCACGTTGCTGTGAGGCCTGATAGCGGTGGTGGTGAAGACGGATACCGATGGAAGTTCGAGGTGAAGAGGATCGTTTCGACCGTTTTGATGGGTATGCGGCGGTATGCGGGCCGGTGTTGCGGGCGCGGGCTGTGATGTTGACCTCACCATCATTCCGCGAATTCACGTGACTCGGACAGAAGTGCTCATGGTTCGCATTGGATAGGGGCGGCATAGGGCAGAAGTATGTATCAGATAGAGTTCCAGAGCATACAGTTAAGCCTGACCCGCCTGATGCAATTCGATACTTCGATACTTCTCTGTAAGCCTCTACTGCCCGGCGAGAACTCTGGCCATCTCACACCGATGGCTAGAAATACTAGACCAAGTGCCGAGAGGCCCACGGTAAGCGGCGCTGGCAACATGACCTTGCATCCTGGATTCTTGGGTGGCATGAATAATAACAACAATCACAACAATCACACATATAACATCAGCTTAGGGCTCAACACCTTCAATTGCGCCCGTTCCCTCAGTGGACCATGTTTTCGGTCGCAATGATACCAGACCGCCTCATGTCGGCTGCCAAAGTCATCGGAACCGTCTGGGCAGCACACCAAGCATACAAGCTCGCATCCTTCATACATCTGCACTTCCTTCATCGAAGCACGTTGCAGCGCTATCTGCACACAAAGCCCAATGCAGCCGAACATGAAGCAGCCTGGGCGCTGGTGACCGGCGCCACCGATGGCATCGGGCGAAGCTTCGCAGAAGAACTCTGTGCCACAGGCTTCAACATCATCCTCCACGGCCGCAATCCCTCCAAACTCGAAGCAGAACGCGAAAAACTCCTCTCCCAATGGCCCCAACGATCCATCCGCACCTTATGCATCGACGCCTCCTCCCCCAACTCGCAAGACCTTCTCTCCCAAGCCGCCTCCGAACTCACCTCGCTCAACCTCCGCATCCTCATCAACAACGTCGGCGGAACAGCCGGAAAACCGGCCTTCTACCCCCTGCATGAACGCAACCCCTCCGACTCGCAAATGTTCATCAATATCAACCTCCGCTTCCCGACAGAAATCACTCGGATCCTCCTGCCCCAGTTACGCAACCACACGCCCGCCCTCATCATCAACGTCTCCTCCGCCTCGGCCGATTTCGGCCTTCCATACCTCTCCATCTACTCGGGCGCCAAAGCATACAATCAATCCTGGTCGCGCTGTCTAGCCTCTGAAATGCGAGCCGAGGGCGTCGATGTGGAAGTGATTGCCTTAGTGGTGAGTGCCGTGGCGACAGATAATTATGTGAAACCGCAAGGCGTATTTGTCCCCGATGCGAAGAAATTTGCAAAGGTGGCGTTGGGGGCTGTGGGATGTGGGAAAAGTGTGGTGTATCCGTATTGGGGCCATCGGGTGCAGAGTTATTTGTTTGAGTTGATGCCGATTTGGGTGGCGGAGAGGATTGTGGTGAGTGTGGGGAGAAGGGAAATGGCTGAGGAGGCGATGCTGAGTGAGAAGACGCGGTGATGCTGTTGGGTGTTTTGTCTGTCCTCTCCCATCATGTATGATAATGATAATTACATGTATTTGAGGTGGCATTTGCGACGGACATGTCACTACCTCTGAGCTGTGCCGGCTGCACGTAAGGATTTTAGGTAGAATTGAAGATTACCTACAGTAATGATTATTGTGAACAGTGAAGGTCTCAAATCGCACGAATCGGGTGTATATTGACGTAAATGGACATTAAGCATACATAATCGCGCTTCCAGTTTCACTGCCTTTCTCTCTCTCTGAGACTCTGACCTGTTTTTCGGCGCAGACTCAATATCTTAATGAAGCTCCACTCATCTTGCCCCCATCCCCGCAATCTGTGGACTTCCACTTCCACTTCACCTCAACTCAACATCACTTCAACTCATCACCTCAACTCCACTCCACCCACATCAACATCCCCCACACACCACACCCCCAACCTACAAAACAGCAACAAGTGCACCCACAGCCAAAGCACCCAATCCCACAGCCTGTTGATGAGCAGCACCAGTGTAACTCACAGGCATAGTAGTCGTAGAAGCATTCATGCTCGTAGACATAGTAGGATGCATGGTGGGCATGGTGGACATCATTGGCATCGAGGTAGTAGTCTCCATAGACATCATCGTAGACATGGAAGGCATCATGGGCATGGAAGGCATCATGGTGGTAGTCTCAGGGCAAGATGAGGTGGAGGAAGGAGCTTCAGCTGGAGGAGTCATGCCGGCCGGGGGCATCGTTGGCGACGGGTACTCGGCGGCGGAAGAAGGAGCTGGCGGAGCGGCTTCCGGAGGACTGGCGGGCGCACCCATGTCCATGGGTGGCGGAGGAACAGCACCGGCAGGTTTCATGTCACCGGAAGGCTTCATGTCACCGGCAGGCTTCATGTCACCACCACCGCCACCGCCAGACGAGAAAGCAGCGATACCTTTGTCGAGAGAATCCTGAGCGGGCTTGGCGAGTTGTTTACCGGTATCTTGCAGTGCCTCAGGGAGTTTGCCGAGGAGAGCGCTGGTCAAGGCGTCGGAAGCCTTCTTCTGGTCTTGGAGAGAGGAGAGAACAAGTGAGGAGAGACCTGCTTTGTCGAAAGCATCTTTTTTGCCAATGAGTGCGGTGATGGAGGCGTCGACAGCCGAGGAGAGGTCTTTGATGGGGATTGCAAGCGTGATTGCGGCACTTTGGTCGATGGTGGACATGCCATCCACGGTGCTTTGGGCAGATTTGATGGCTGCCAGGACATCGCTAGAAGCAGATTCCACGGCCGCTGCTTGTTGAACATCTCCGTTGTAACCTTCGATGGCGGTGGTGACCTTCTTTGCTGGAGGAGGGTGTTAGTCTGCTTGCCAAAGGACGTGAGCGTGTTATGGTGCAACATGTCGACGACTTACTTGCATCTGTGATTGCCTGAACGTTGGATGCCAAATCGCCGGTCTGGCGACGCACGGCGGCGAGGGCGCCAATGGCAAACAGCGCCACAGTGAACTTCATGATGATGTTGGTTGAGTATAAACGAGCGTGTGGGTGAGTAACGACGAGCGTGTGTTCCCAGGGTCAGTCGACGTGATGAAAAAGAAGCATGTCGGAGCAGGTCCTTGCGCATGATATAGGAAGAGGCGTGATCGAGCATGCCCACGATCCAGCATCATCAGCCCCTGACATATTTACTCCCAGGCCCTTCTGCCTCGGTTGGGTCTTCTAAACACGCCCATCCCTCGAAGGCCATTTGTCAAAGTCGCATGCTTTGCGAGCGTTATAGTGAGGCTAATTCCCCGCTTCACGGCTTCACGGCGCATCTTGAACTAGGGTCGAGCATGCGCAGCGTGCGGAGTATCTTCACATCTAGGAGCATAAAGGGGCTCGACCCATAAACCGATGCTGATCATTGGACAACTCGCTCCACGGCAGAATGGAGGATGAGCTTTCTGGAAACATCTGCGCGCAAGCCCGTAGCTTCTTAATCCTTGGGTAGTTCTACATGTCTTGTGATGCGAGGAGACAGATGTTCCGCATACTGTTCCACATTCGAATGAGATACTGGCGCAGTGCCTGCATGTAATAGCACTTAGACTTGATGTTAGCTTGGTGTGGAGATCTGCGAACGGTTCAATGCGTCTCGTACACTAGTACTGTAGTACCAAAGCCGCCCCGCCCGTCCAGTAGCCCTACCACAGTGCAGCAAGGATATGCCAGTCTCAGAAATGGGACCCCCTGTGCCTCAATACCAACTGGTCATGGATAGGCTGGGCAGTATGGCTGTAATTCTCACCATGTTCATGTAAAACTAATTTCAGTCCATGTGAATGCGCAGAACGTGACCGTGGCCGAGCGTCCCGTCTGCAGAAAAATATCCAGCATTGTCCTGCATGTCAACAGCTCTCGTCCTGGAGACCGGCTGATCATTTCGCAGGTCACAAGATCCGTCCCAGTTTATACACACCACTCAGGTCGTCCCATGGTCCAAGCCAGGGCGCACGACTCACGAGCACATCAATGGAGATTGATCACTGCATAAGCTTGAGCAGGTGAAGAGCGGACTCCCCGTTGATTTATGTGGTGATCTGGTGATGGGGAAAAAGTCGACTCTAGTCACGCGGTACCCAAAGTCTCAGCCATTGTGAATCGTACATATCATGCAGGATGATCGCCTTGAGAGTAGTGATCGCTGTCGCCTGGACCAGGAACGCTGTGGGGACTTCTGCGACAACCAAGGTTGGCATGCTTAATAGGCCAATGTTCCAGCTGGGTTCGCAGAGTTTCCTTACCACGAATTTCCCTCTGACCTCTGCCTAAGGAGTCTCGGATCAGTCAGGCTCCTATTTTTTGGATACTGAGCATGTATCGCAGGCGCAGACTCAGCAGCTTCCAATTCCGCGTGCCTATCCTCCTCTACCGCGTGATACGAAACATCTCCCACCGCAGCACACTCGCAACCGCAGCCGGTGGGGCACGTGAAAGCTGCATCAACCCCGTCAAAGTCGGCCACAAGTTCTTCCAAGCAATGCTTATGAGTTGTATGTAAACAAGCTGGACACACCTGCTTCGCAGCTTTGATGATGCAGAAACAAATGCAGCATGTTACGCCTCGACGTTGCGGGTCAATATGCGGAACGACATGACTGCGTGACATTCCCTTGAAGGCAATAAAACATTTCGCGCCCGCGAGATCGGAAATGTTCTCATACTCCGCTGCTTCAATGATCAAGTCCCATGATCTGAGCTGTTCGGCATAAGTATCGCGCCAGATGCTGGACTTTGTAGCGAGGTGTTGTGGGAGCAGAGACAAGCCGAGAGGCCGAGTTACAAGACCATAATCGCCAAAACTTTGGCCGTTTAGTGTGCGCACTGTGATTCCATGATTGGAGTTGGGCGTCCGGGGAAGACTCATCTCGTCAATGGTACGATCGCTGTCGTAGCTATCGTCATCGTGTGCTAGGCTCAGACTTCTGCGGCCATCACGTGTCGGATCAGAGCCTGCAGCAAAAGTCACCGACTTGCTCCAGCTACCTATTGCCGTGGGAAGGCTTGTCGACAGTTCGTTGGCGGGACTGCCACCAAGCTTTCTTATGGGTGGAGACGTGCTATAGCCGCCCAGCTTGTCGGATATAGTCTGCGCATAGTACTTAGCCGCTGCGCTGAAGCTACCGCGATGAGTTTCGGGGCTTGCCGAGCCCGAGGCAGATAATCGTGATGTGTGCCTGTTGAGAGGTGGTAAGGCCAATGGCGGAGTGTTTGTTGATGAGTCGATGTAAGGGGTGGTCGGCAACGACGGATCCCTTGACGATGTCCGCGAACTGTATGGTTTGACTGGAGAGTAGTCTGACAAGCTAACATCAGTAATGTTGGTATCAGTACGAACGAGTGGGATGCTGGGTGGGGGCTTCCTGCCAAGTGGACTTTGTGGACCATCGCCATAGCAGTCTTGCAGAGGCTGTCTCGAATTGTCAAGGCGCAAGTCCTCTGAGAGCCGGATCAAGATGGAGGTCACGCACGCCAGCATCTGGACATCGGCTTGCAGCTCGGCCCAGCTGAGGATTTTCTCCATTGCCCAATTTCTTCCCATCGGATGATGCAGCCATTCCAGCCGGACCGTATTATGGCGGCCTGCACGATCATCGTGGGCGGAAGCAGCTGATATGTTTCGTGACAAGGCTGGTCGCTGCGTTCTTGAAGAGGCAACACCATCGGCCTGTTCCGGCGTCAGCTTAGATGTATCGCAAGTCCTCTGTTCCAGCAGCACAGCTAGCATGCGCCACATCCTGGCAGCCTCTTTCATGCTTGCATTTGCCGCGGACGTCGCATTCTCGGAGCACAAATCGGCCATTGACTCATCCTTTTCGGGTAGGACACGATACTCGTATGCAAGTCGTTGCATAGCCTGGAGGGACTTGACCTCGTGTATGGCAACCTTGACGTTCTTTTGATATGTAAGACCGGTGTTGGTCGGTTTGGTGGGCGAAGTCCTTGTAGACCACTGTGGATTGTTTCCGAACGACGAGATTGGCATGGAAGAGCGATATGCAACATGACGGTACTTCTCGGGAGAACCAACACTGTCAGTCGTGGACCACAGCGCGCCAACACGAGATCCCAAGTTTCCAAAGTGTGGAAAGAGCCTCGTCACTGTCGAGTTATGTCGCTCCCGCGTTGCAGGTGCTTCTACCGTGATACTGTTGTTCATGGATGCGGGCTGGGCGCGCGTTGGGAAAAACATAATCAGCTGACCGTTAGCGCCAAAACTGGCGCCGCATGTCCGCGGTAGTGGCACATTCACACCACCAGGCAGAAAGGATCCGCTCCCCTGTAGCTGTTCGGCAAATGTCTCATCATCAGAGTCACTGTCGTGGCCGGCAGTTGACGTGATGGAGTCGAATGACGCGCGTGCGGGCAAGTGCATCGACTCATCTAGAGGTGAGATCGCGTGCTCCAGCGACGTATGTCTAGCAGGAATGCTCGGAGATAGAGCGGTGATGGGGGACTCTTGCTCATCGTATCCGCCTTTAGATGTAGATAGTTCGAGACTAGATGTTATCGAGGATGGTATGTCAGCAGGCACGGCGGCTTTTGACTTGCTTGCCAAAAGCAATCGAGGTTTCTTCTTGAATTCGACATCTGGCTTTGCGAGGCGATCGGCAACAGGAGGTTTCCTGGACGTCGGCGGCGATTGGATCAGGCGACTGTAGACGTGTAACTCTGGCCTCATAGTGTGGGCCACAGGTTCTGTGCGATCCTGGCTAGCATCGTCTCCGTACTGGCCACTCGTGCTCGTGGCGATTTTCCAGCCCATGCCATCTAAAACGGTTCCGGGTACCTCATAAGCTTGCGTCTCTGCTCCCATACAGGCGACAACCTGCACGGCTCGATCCCGCACGCGCAAAGAAAAGCAGTCGATTAAGTCATCCAGGCGAAGTCGCCATAACTCAGTAGCTTCATCTCTGTCCGCGAAAAATGTGATAAAGAACAGTATATGCCCGTCTCGAGGGAGGACAATCAAGCCATTGCGGCCTATCAACAAAGCTTGGCTGATGTTCATACCAATACTGAATTCAGAGGCTGGCATATAGCCGATGTCTTCAAGCCTGCCAAACATGGTCTCCTCATCATCGTTATCTTCCAGCCTACGAGATGGAGTCTGCCGAAACGTCTCCAATGCGGAATGCACATCATATATGCACACTGAGCCGGTTGACGAGATTCCCAGCACACGCAGAGGATCGGTCGCAAACCAGCGCAAGGTTGTGAAATCCGAGTCCTTGGCTTTGGTGACTAGGAAAGGCTTGGTAGAAGGAAGCGCCCAAACTGAAATGCAGTCATTGTGGCAGCCGGCCAATAATTCCTGGTCCTTGGGGTGAAAGGCGACGCGATTGCATGCGCCGTGAAAGGCTCGAACGTGATAGAGTGGTCGAGCGGGATGTTTGATAGACCAAACGCAAATGCTGCCGTCCACGGCTCCCGTAGCCAGAATGCCAGCTTTGGACTCTGACCAGGCCAGAGAAGTGATGATCCTGCCATTCCCCTTCAACGCATACTTCACAATCTTCGTGTCCACGTCGAAGACCAGGATCTGAACGCCCGTGGCAATAGCGAGAAGCCGTCCGCGGATGGTGGAAAAGGCCAAGACAGGCTGAAACCAAGGTCTTTCATCTTCGTAGCGAAATAACCGCTTGTAGTGCTCACCGGTCGCGAGCTTTCTAGCAAACACGCCCCGACGGTCGGCATAGGCAGCATATTGCGCGCTCACAGCGTATGTGGCACTAGGAGTAGTCGCATCTCGCAGTGATCTCGTATCCTCGTAGGCGCCCCATCGTGGACTGGCAAACTCCATAGAGCTGATCTACGGTGAGTCTAGCTGGTGCTTCATTGCGCTGGATTGGAAGTCTCCACTGGGGTGTGTATGATGATGATCATGTGTAGGTACCTCCTATGTACATGTAGGTATGAAGGTGATCTCCATCGCAGACGAGACGGCAGAAAGGCGCGTGATACCCGACGCGACTGGCATCACCTCGTCGTGCCAAGAACGAACCCTGAAACGGAAAGGCTGACATCAGACATCATCGGGACTGGAGGGACAAACATGTAGGAGGTACCTGTATGCAACTGCTGCACTTTTGTTTGCTTTCCGCGCGCTTCTCCAACAACAGCGCATACAACATCTCACTACTACGCTTGGAGCTTGATTACCGCCGTATTCTCTCGCGAAGAACGTGGAAGACGCCAATACCGCCCGAACACCCGCACCAGCACATCTCGACCGCAATCATGTCTGCCCCGCTTCCCAAACGTATCATGAAAGAGACCGAACGTCTGCAGAATGAGCCTGTGCCCGGCATTTCAGCGACGCCTCGCGACGACAACGCCCGCCACTTCGATGTCATGGTAGAAGGTCCTGGGGGAAGCTGCTACGAAGGTGAGGATAGGCGTCATTCGATCTACAAAGTATACGAACAACAAGACTGATGCTCTCCCAGGTGGAGTCTTCCAGCTCGAGCTTTTCCTTCCAGACGACTACCCGATGTGTGCGCCCAAAATCCGATTCCTCACTCGCATCTATCACCCCAACATCGATCGCCTCGGCCGCATCTGTCTCGATGTGCTAAAGAACAACTGGAGTCCTGCGCTGCAAATTAGGACAATACTGCTGAGTATACAGGCTCTTCTAGGAGCTCCCAACCCAGAAGATCCCCTGAATGAGGCTGTGGCGAAGCAGTGGAAGGTAAGATACAGGATAGGCATACCGTCACCTACGAGAAGCGCTGTTAACAGATGGCGCAGGAGGACCCAGCACTCGCCATCAAGACGGCGCGGGAGTGGACGAAGCAGTACGCACAGGCAGAGGCATAGGATGCTGGAACCCGCGATGCTCCTATCAACGTGGACAGCAGCGATGAAGAGTCTTCGGAGTCTACCGCGTGGCACAAGTGCCACGTCGATTTCCAGGTCCGACGAAATGAACTTACTTACGAGGCATGAGATGAGCAATGACTGCCATGTTTTCGGTCGAGATAGATGGCTTCAGAACGCGTGACATGCGTTTAAGCGTGGTTCGGCTCCAGTTAGTGCAGAAAAACTAGCAATTCGAGACCAAATACGTTTTCTCTCTAGACATTGGACCTCTGATCCGGTGGTAGAGCGATCACACTGTTGGTAAAACAGGTTTTCGTTGTGGACGCCAGGGTCACTTGGAAAGCACCTCATTGCGTTACCTGTAGTTATTTGGGAACCTGGGAAATGTACGCGTTTGTGAAGTAGGTAAGTAAACAGTATTCTCCTTGCCGTTCACAGGGCCGTCTGTCTGCATGCTGATGGGGATCAGATATGCTCGCTTCACCACGAGCGGCATGTAGATTGCGTCCAGCAGCGCCGTAGACACCCTGTCAGGTCATTAAGATGCTATGCGATAGCTGCTTGACAGCAGTGAGCGACTGGGCGGGTGAGTGAGTGAATGAGTGAGTGAAGGGCAAGATTCGCGTCCACCACTGTGGCTGAATCTGCCTGAGCGTGGATCTCGCGTTCAAGTTGGCTTGACTAAACCTCACTTCGAACACGCACTATCGTTTCCACAGCGATATTCCCCACCCGAGCATATCACATCAAGTACCATTACCGCCAGCAGGAGCGGCGCCAGCGAGCATGTTCGCGTTACCACAGGCCACCACCAGTGCCGTGGGCGCGAAAGGTATGTGCCACGTCCACCGTCACCGCCGGTCGACAGTTCGTTTTCGCTCATTTCTCGTGACACTCTTCTCAGCCCGAGACAAGAGAACATCGGACAAGGTCGATGGCCATAAATCGAGCGTTCTCGGTAGTGGCAGCAGTAAGTCCTTTCTGCACCCTGCTCTGCGCGCGTTATGCTGACATGCGACAAGAAGCGTCCGCGACAAGTACCGACAGTATCCCATCGACGCCGCAAACGAGGCCATCCGGCGACACATATGTCAGCTCTGGTCTCATCAGCAGCTCCTGCGGCGACAGCAGCAGCAGCCGAGCTCGTGAGGGCGTTGGATCTTTGACGCCGGTTTCTAGCCCGCAGGTAAGCATCCGCAGCACAAAGTCTCCGTCTTCGGCGCAGCAGCAGCAGGGAAAAGCAGTGAAGAAGAAAAAGAGTTTTATGGGTACGTTCGGCTTTGGCACGAAGAAATCGATGACAGCACTCTCTCCCGCCGATAGCAGCGCAGAGACATGGCAAACGACAGCGCGCGGACCCAGTTTCACTCCTTCGAGCAGCTTTGACCAGCGTGTACCGGCCTCGCGTTTGAATGCTGCTGGCTTGTTCAGTCGGGATCGTACGAAGAGTTCTCCGAAAACCCCCAGCGATCGCATTCTTGCTAGTCCAAAGAGCATGTCCAGCATGATGTCCACGGACTCGGTCAACACCATAGCCACAGTATCTCCGGTTGGTCGATCACCGGTTCCACCTACACCACTACGCTACTCGAGTTTTCCTGATGCTCGGTCATCTTCGTCGCAGGGCCTGAAGAGCCCATTTTACGGCAGCCAACCTGGTCAGGGCCGTCTACCCGCGCCGCGAGTCACGCCGCGTAAGGAAGACGGCGACGGACGCAGCCTCATTTCACCTCTTCCTGCGACACCCGGAATTCGCAAGAAGCGCAGTGAGTCGAACCTGACCCAGCGCTACCGTGTTGATGCGGCTGGACGACAGTACGAGTACGCTCCTACCAAGTCCCCTCATGGCCAGCTTGGTTTACCTTCCGCCACGCTAGCGGACACGAACCCAGAAGAATGGTCAAAATATGTGGAGGCTGTGAAGCGGGAAGTCAGAAAGCAAGAGCAACGCGACATCACAGAACCTCTTGGCGCACTGCCTGAAGATGGCACATCCAAGGAGATGGACGAGTACGCTTTGAGAAAACGAGAGCGGAATGAACGAAAATTAAAGCTTGCCACTCAGTTTCTTCACCGAACCAGCAAATGCGGATTTGTCCTGAAGGATGGTTGGCAAGAAGGCTTTCCGCCAGAGCTTTCAGTATACGAAACCATTGCGGAGTGGGAGAAGAATCACGTAAATCAGGACCCCTACATGAAGAAGACTGTGCTCGAGCGACTGTTCAAGAGGGCGAAGGCGACTTCATCCAGTTCGACACCCACATATGTGCCCCTGTGGACACCGGATTTAGATCGCACACCAACACTCTCCTCACTTGGCTCCGCAGAGGACAGCACCGGCAATCTTTCGTATGATGATGCCTCAGACAGGCCATTGGCTTCGACTCCCGACCAAGACCACTATCAGGCGCAAGGCCTTGGTATCAGCACTTCGTCACGGGATGTTGTCGAATCGACTCCTCGTGCCCTCTCAACGGCACAACTGTCATTTTTTAAGAATTCTCCAAGGCTCGCTTCACCAGCGACACCAAGTGCAGCGACCACTTTGCAGACCTGCACCACCTTGCCCGCGTCACCTCTGGCATCGCCCCTTGACTCGCTTACTCGCGATGACAGGTCTGGATGGGAGACAGTGAATGATGACGATGAAGTCGACATCGACGACGACCTCATTGAAGCTGCGAACTCTTCTGGGAGCACGCCAGATCTGCGGCGCAATGTCGTGAAACCAGAGTGCCACAGCTCACAGGACCAGGCGCTTCCTCCGGTCCCGCATCTATCTCCTGAGATGCGAGCAAAATACGAGAATGAGGCACCACCGGCGCCACCATCAGCGTCATACCGCCGCAGCGCACTCATAGTACGCCGCGACTCGAGCCGCTCGAACTTCTCGCCAAAACTCAGCAGCGAGGCACAACAGGCAGACTTCGATCGTGCCATTCAGGCAGCGGCTCAACGACGAACCGACAAGATATCAAAGGTCCCAGTGATCGCTGGACATCCAGCACTTCGCGACAACACCTACCACAATTCCGATAAGCGCTCAATCTCTTTGCCTCTACATGTCCCGAAGCTACGCGGATCCGAACTACCAACACCCACAAGGGCCAAGCCGATCAAGCCCGCCAAACCACCAGGTCTTGGTGCTTCACTAGCCCTACGCAAGGTTCAGGAGGAACCGTCACCGCCTGGAGTCACGTCGCATATACCGCGACCACCAAAGTACGGTCAGCGTATCAGTCCCGGCAAGACTCTCGACGAATCCGCCAACCTCAACAGTGCGGCTCCTCTACCACTGCCAGATCGTGACGCCTCTAGCACAGAGACTGTTCTCTTGAACCACCGTTCAACTACTGCTTTGCGAGACGAAGACGATCATCAAAACACCGTTTCGCCGGTCGAAGAACACATGGACAATGTGGTCAACGCATGGCGTGGTCCTCGCACCCCTAGCATGTCGACCATACCCAGCTACGACGACTCACCTTCGATGTCCGAAGCCCAGAACCTGCGCGAACGTCTCGGGATCCCACTTCTCGAACACAAGCGGGCTAGCGACCCACCACACCCGAATCACAAATACGCCTGGGATACCATCAATCTGATGTGCATGGGAATCCATCGAGGAGCCTACGAGCCCATGAACGCGTCTCCCTCGCAAGTCAGCGTTGGAGCGCCGAGCCCACTGCGCGGACACGGAGACCCCAACATCAGCCAATCCATCCGAGTGGAGAGTTACAATACCTTCTCCAGTATCAATTTCAACTACAAAGGTAAGAGCTGCCACCATTGCAACAAGACTTGTTGCTACTACGCCGAGCAACTCGAAATCATGAAACTCGGCTTCACCCGCAGCTCAGCCATCCAAGCCGCCGTGGCCAAAGCCCGAGCGCACGAGCAGGAATTGCGAAAGGCGTTTCCTAGTGGAGTGGAAAAGTATGATGCTCATATCAAGTGTTCGGACTGTGGAGTGGTCTGTTGTCACGAGCATGGAGTCGTTTGCAAGACACTGAATTGTCGCACTGCGCTTTGCAGCGCGTGTGCTGAAGACTTAGGTGGCAAATGCAGAAAACATCGAGATGTTCTTGCGGAGGCTATCAAGGACCATGGAGTCAAAACTGATAGTTTGGTGAGAACTCTTCAGGAGAGAATTGATGATCGATCGGTTGACGAGTTGATCGATTTGTTGTGAAGGAGAGTAAGAATGGGTTGAGTGAGTGAGAATGAGAACGTGAGCAGTGTATCAGAGTATGTGCTCAGAGAAAAAGAACGAGAAAGAAAAGAAAAACAAGTTGTTTTGATGAGGTCCTCGCTGGAAGGGGATCGAGGAAAATACGGCGTTGACAGACTGACGTGGGATTCTGCTGTCAGACATGAAATCAGAATGAGAACGAACGGAGAAGATTCAGAATGTCAAATGGGAATGGAGTTCATAGCTAGATAAAGGTCAATCACTTGTTTATGGGGAAAGAAAAGGGGCCATCCGAACGGCGCATCGTCCATGCCCTGCTACTATCAGAATCCTCCTGGGAAGGATCGTCCGTTGCCTCTGATGATATTGAGAATAACAGAGTGTCATTGCATACAAACACGCACACGCAATACTTTGCCCCCTTTTTGATGATTCCAATCTTTCTTTGTGAAAGGAAAAAAAAAGAGCCACAATCACAAACATACCCGAGTAGATTGAAGACTTCAGCAGCAGCATAGGCAAGTTTGAACATTCTGACACGCAGCTACCATGAGAGCATACCCTTTGCGGTCGTCCCCAGGTATCGATGATTTTTCGCGCGGGGACTGCCAAGTGTTTTCCAGGGAGCTGGCTGAAGTCGAACAAGCAAGCCGAGGAACAGAAAGGAGAGTTTTCGACCCAATTGATTGCTACATCCTAGCGTTGATCTAAGGTTATCTGATCCGCGATCCGCTTGGCAAGTGAATGAACATCACTATTAGGAGGTATCAGACTCGTGCGAGCTGCGCATTGGAGTCTGACTGACGCATATGTGGTGGTACATGAACTCACACCCCCGACAAACAGCGAACATGCTGCGGGGCGTTCTTCATCCTCTCAGCTTAGCGACGTCGCACCGCTTCAGGCCTGCGGACGCGCAGCAGTTGTCGGCGAAGGCAAAGATCCGATTGTGGCGTCGAATCCTCACAGACGAAAAGTCTTGGCTCCGACCTCGCTCTTCCACATGTCATAAGAGGTGAGAGCCGCCGAGTTGCGGAAGAGAGAGGCAGACGAACTGTTTCTAACGTATAAATAAATTTATCTCTTCTTCACAGCATATCTTGATCACAATCTCTTCTCAGGCAGTTGCTCGCTGAACCTGAGTCTCCAGGATTGCTGAGTCTCCAGGATCGCTACAACGGGCCCAGTTAGCCAGCCCAGCAAAATCCGGTTCTCGCTAGACATATTCACCAGTCAATTCTTCAGAACGCGCTTTCTGGAAATGCGACATAGCCAGAAGATAAAAGAACACCAGGTACGGCACAGCGCCAGACATACCGCGCACACCCATGCGTGCCCACTCGCTGCACGATCAAGTCCACCAAGAAAGGGCGTTATATCGATGTCCTACTAATAGCACCTGTCTACGCCAATGCCAACTCAGAAACCAAAAAATGGGCTCTGTTCTGTCCTATTCTTTCGGCGATTTTCGCGGCTGAAGTAAGCCGAGGAGAGTCGTATACACTGACAGGCCCCGGAAATCACACAGCTGAGATGATGCGATGCAAGCGTCTCACGGGGTTCACGGGAACCAAACAGTGACTGCAGCGCGAGAGTCTCGCTAGCGTAATGCTCCTGGAGCAAGTGGGCAGGCACAAACTTCCTGCAAACTTCACAATGAACAGTCATGTGCTCTGGAGGTATAGGATACGGTGTATTCCATCCGGGTGGTGTATTGTCCTTCCCTTGATCTCGCAGACTCGACAAAGTTCGAGCTACCCTAAATGCCTCGCTAGACTGTGCCGCAAGGGACCCGCTGTCATGAACCTCCGACAAAGTACTGCTGTCGTTGTCGTGCAAGGAGGTGGCCCTCTTATGTTTTCCACAGATGAAGTCGTGTTCTCGGCAGTGATCCTTGCGCTTGAAAGGCTTTGAGCATTTCGAGCATGCAGTTCGTGCAGCAGTGTGGCCCTTTTTATGGGATAGCCATGATGTTCTGGCTGTGAACGTTTTGCCGCAGCCCAAAGCCGCGCAGCGATAGCCTGCGTGTTTCATTTCCTTGGTGTGCTGTTCTAATAGCTTCGACTTGGAGAAAGATGTCTGGCACTGGTCGCAAGTCCAGGTGGGAGGCAGGTGGTGATCTGACGGGAGGAAAGATGAAGACTGCATTATGGTGAGGTTGTATGCTACTCTGGGTGTAGGCAGGTTTTGGCTCGAGGAACTCAGGAGTTGAGGAAATTTCGCGTGCAGGATGCAAAGATGGGTATACGTGCCAGGACGTAGATTCCCTCTTATACCTTTTACATTCTACCTGTAGCCTGTAGCCTCTCCTGGGTCGCAGAAGCAGCTGAACACCCCAAGGTGTGTTCAGCTGCACGGACCACTGAGAGCGACGGTACGCTGGGTACGGTAGCGCCTGTAGTCTGTAGCCTGTGGCCTGTCGCGCCTCATGGGTAGCAGAAGCAGCCGAAAGCACCTTGGCCTATGGTCTGTACCATGCCATGACTTCATGTTCCGCGGTATGATCGTGCTGTGCGCCACTGCACTCTTCAATTGGGTATATAAGCGACATTCAGATCCTCGCGACGGTGAACATCGATGCTGAAAACACGCATGTTCAACTTGTGCGTCACTGCACTCTTCAATTGGGTGTATAAGCGACGGGACACCATGTCCATTGCCTGCGGGAACACCCGGGCCGCGCTTTTTGAAGACATCAATGTCGTCAGACTGGACCTTTTCGGGCGAGAATTCACATACATGTAACCTCTTCCCCAGATGTCGCTGGTGACAGACTAAATCTCCAGCCGATCAGGATGACAGGGCACAGGATGGCTGCGCTACATAAAAAGAAGCAGCCCAAGGTCATTTCTTCAGGGACGAGACGCCAAACCCAGAAAGCCTGCTCACGCACTCGACTGCCAGCATCATCCAGACGAGAAGCTACCGATTAGCAACATGACTAGCATGCCAATTCGCCCTGTGCAGGCCCATCTTCAGACGATTTTGGCATCCGGAGTTCAGTAAGTCGATTCCACAACTCACGTCTGCTCTAGTGGCTGACCAACAGATTCGACAGAGCGGTCCCAGACCCCACTCCCACAACAGCAATCGATGGGCTGTATCCTGAACCAGCCTCACCCCGAGGTCCTTCGAACTTCCAGTAAGCGGCAGTGTCCAGTCACACCGGGCCAGATGGATCGGCTAATATCTTTTCTCCATGCAGAAACAACCGAATCTCAGCAGCTCCGATGCCAGCAGCTCCAACGCCAAATGCTCCGATTCCAGCTGCTGCCCTACCAGCCATCCGGCGCCGACGCGACAGAGCCAAACAACTTCTCCAAGTCAACGGACCGCGCATCGCCGCATTCGCAGCAACACTTGGAACGTTGATCTACAACATCGTTGACGCGACTTGCCAATAAGAGGGTAGCCATGCGCATCGTGAAGAAGGGCCCGTCGTAAGGTAGTCTTTGGCATTCCAGTATCATGGTGGAACCGATGATCCGAAGATTTGCGAGTGACGAAGGAACTCGAAGCTAATTGTTGTGCCTGGAGGAGAGGTACTTAACGAGAAGAAACACGCGTATGATTGAACACGCGTATGATTGAGCCTAAATAGAGAAATCAACAGTAAGGTCGTCGAAAGCCAGAAAGAGCATTGGTATCATAATGAAACAGAAATCAGAACGCTACCTGGTCAATCAATCCTTGCAAGCGCCTGTTATTGCTACTGTCACCTCTTCGTGAAACGCATCATCCCGCAAGTATAATGCAATGCAACACACTCATGAGCAGAAGTTCCGCGGCGTATAACCAATTTATTCCCAGTCATCGTCGCTTTCTTCACCATTCTTCTTCTGATCTTTAGGGCTTCCTGGTGCACGGCTCGTAGCTCCAGAGACCAGATCATAGCTGGCATCGGAGTCGGCCACGGATTTGTTGCCATCTTCACTTCGTCGAGCATCTGTGGGATTGAGAAGACCTGAATCATCTCTGCTGGTAGTCGTGTTGGTCGCGTGAAGAGTGGTAGTTGATGCAGCGGCCAGCTTGTTAGCTCCGGCGCCCGCGTTGGGGGTACTCGCTTTATCGGTTTCCTCGTCTTCATCATCATCATCATCCCATCTGACCTCTTCTTCGGTATCGGCAGTCGCGCCTATACGAGGATAGCTTCGTAAGTTTGACTGGCCGGGCCATTGGAGCACGAGTGCGTGATCACATGAAAGGATGTTAACTCACCTTTCAATACCTCTTTTCGTCGAGCCTCCTCGGTTTCCACAGCTTTCCTGAGGTAGTAGTATCGCATCCAGAAGTCCCTATAGCCAACCTTCTCCGGTACTAGCTTCTCCATCGCTCTCCTCAGCTCTTCATACTTGTTCAAATCCGTAGCAATAGACTCCGTCTTACTATCGACATTAAACCCAGCTCTCCACGACTCCCATTCTACACCTTGCGGCTCCTCTGCGAAGGATGCAGCGTTAGCATGAATGGCATGTAATTGTGCGTCAAGTCGTGTCGTATGGAAGACTTTCTTGCCCGTTCCAGCGTCTTCTGTCGAGAACAGTACTTCGGACGAGGACTTGGTACCATCTTCTTCATCAGGAGCAGATATCGTCACAGCGTCTCGCAGGAAGTTTCGTAGGTTGGTACCATAACGAACGAGAGCTTCGTCTGCCGCATCTTCGGCTTTTTGGAGGTCTTTGAGCTTTTGGGCGGCCGTGCTCCGGAACATGGTCACGAGAGACGCTGCCTCCTTGACTATATCTGCAGGTAGACTTTCTGGTGTCTTCCCCTCCCCCTTCATTGGTTCCCCGTCTTTCGCAGCACCAGCTTCTGTCTGTTCAGCCTTTTGATCTGCTAAAGTCACGCCAGGAATATCTTCCTGCCCAGGTATTGGTCCATCCACGTCGCCTCTCCTGATCTGAAGGTCGCTCATGCCTCTGGTCCGCTGTGCTACTTGTTCCCGTAGACTCGAGAAGCTCTTCGTAGCTTGCTCACTTGCCCCAGCGGCCTCCTTGGACAGATCTTGATAGAACGTCTCGCTCTGCTTTTTGGCTTGAGAGAACCAGCCTCCAAGTTTGGCGCCCCATGGTGAAGCGGACACGGCCTGGAAGGCCTGTTGAAACTCGGTATTGAGAGTCTGGGCGGGCTGTTCGGCGTTGTCGGCGGTTGTAGCGGACGATGATGCCGCGTCACGGACTTTCTGCCGTTCGGCAGGAGTGAGAGCTTCCTCCTGGATGTGATCGTAGGCAACATCCATTTTGGAACAGTGTTGAGGTACGGCTATAGGGAATACATGTATGTGAACAGGAGGAGTTCGAGACGCGCATGAACGACTTAGGGTGCCTCCTATGCGCTAGCTTAAGTGCACAGACGCGGGTCGTTAGTGGGGAAGTGGTACGGAGGCCCAAAGTGGCCAGCCGCCACACGTCACCCCCGGCTTTCTTTGGCTTCATTTTCCTACTACTTCTACCCTTCTACCTACCATACACCACTACATATACTCGCTATATACTCGCCGCCTACCTCGCCGTAACCGCCGCATCCGTCGCTACCTACTAATATGCCTCGGACGTACGTACCTAGAGGACTACGCGCTATAGACTATAATAACTATTAGGTCTATATCGCTATACAGCTCGCGGAAGGTGTCTCGTAGAGGTAGATTATCGCTAATCTATACTAGTAGTTCGGTATTTCTATTATAGAGCGTATATTCGAACGACGGCTATAAGCCTAGGGCCTTACTATAGCCGCCGTACCTTTATATCGTCGATAGTACGATATCTTCGACGAAGACGATAGCTTGCGTATACGTATAGCGTATACCTATACTAAGCTGCAACTTATAGATAGCGAGGCAGTTACGATTCTAGCGATTAATAGCTAGAAAATTAGTACGAGGACATATCGGCGTATATATAAAGAGCTAGGGTTTAGGAAGCAGATACTAGTAGTAGAGTAAGTATATACTAAAGAGTTAATCGCTATAGCACTCGTAGACGAGCTCGCTAAGTTAGAGGTAGAGGTATATAGTAGGAGGAACCTATATATATATCTGCGTTTAGAGATAAATATAATTAGGAGGTACGTAGGCGCTTGCTATCTACTCGCTCGCTATCTGCTCGCTTGCTAAATCGCTGTCGGCTAACCTACTTAGGGACTATATCTACCGTATTGTCAAATTGCTTAATCCCGATAGTGTTTAGCGGTAATACGAGAAGGCTAGAGAGCACTATAGTGCTATTATTATACCTAGGCCGTTAGCGGTAATTTTAATAGATACGTACTATAAGTTCGAGTACTAGAGTATTTAGATATATAGCGTAATCGACGTGTACGCGCGGTATATAGAGTAGATTTACGTTAGAATTACTAGCAGATCGGCCGTTTCGGTACTCGCTTAGTATATCGCGATACTACGCTATAGTAGATACGCGCCGGTGATTATACGCTCGGATCGTAGAGGTAAGACTATTCTAGCTGCCGACGCGTACTATATAGTATATTATACCGCTTATAACGTTGAGAATACTAAGCGTAGTACTCGTAGCGAGGCCTCGTTACTACTACTACGATTCGGTAAATACTTCCGATATAGTATAAGTAAGATAAATCAGCGTATCGAGGCATAGTAGAATCAGTAGGCTAAGGCGCTAAATAGATAGCGTACGTACTTCTATAGCTTAAATACTACGAACGAATTTGACCTAGAGTTATTAGGCGATCGTATTGCCTTCCTAGCGATCTATACTACGATTCTCCGCGAAATAGTAGTAGGATTCGTAAAGGTATAGAATTACTATAAGATTCGGAGGCAAAACAATCGGCTATACTCGATTCTAGGTATTCCTTACGTATTATAGTATTATCTAGAGCTCTATAGCGCTACGTAGTAAGGTATACGTATACCTAAGGAGGTTCTACAGACGCTCGAAGGGATACTAGAAGGGTTTAGTATATATACTCGCTCTACTCGTAGCCTGCTCGCTAACTTAATACTATAGACCTCGAGGCCTTTCTTCCCGCCGATACCTACGAATAGTACAAAGCGAGCCTCCTCCTCTATAGCTTCGCGCTACCTATTAGTAGTACGTCGTATAACGTAGCGACCGGCGACTGTACGTACCGTACGGCCTATATTACCCTACGTAGCCTAGTAAATAACTATATTAGCTTAGAACAATAGCTAATACTCGGTATGCTTCTAAAGCTATTAGTAGTAAGAGATTAGATACCTACGCGCTAGACAGTAGAAGTATTCAGAGATACTAGCAACGCGCTAATCGCGAACGAGGATTTAGGTATTATCGAGTTCTATAATAATCCGTAGGCTATAGGGCTAGTATCTCCCCTACGAGTATAACTACGAGCTAAGCGAGCTAAGCCCTCCGGGGTATATATTACGGTACGTACTATTATTTGAATTCTTTTCTATATATATATATATACTCTCTCTCTACCGACCTATTTACTATAGCCGACAACCTACCTAGCCTCTAGGCTAAATACTATCTAGTCGTACCGTCGATTAGATATAGCGTTATATTCTACAAGTTTAATTTCTGCTCTTAGTGCTATTAGCTTAATCTAAACCCTCTACGTACTAAATTCGTACGCGAACTATTACGTATACTAGAAAGTAGCCGTCCGGTTACTAGATAGCCGCCGCCGCCGCCGCCGCCGCCGCCGTAGCCGTAGCCGTCGCGATCGTAGTAGCTAGTGCCCGTATACTAAGTAAAGGTTAGTCGCCTTGAAACGATCTATATAGCAAGTACTTAGCGACGGTTAATAGGGTTTCTAGACATTCGCGAGGATTCCGTAGTATACGAATGCCGTACGTAACGAGGCTAATATCGCGTTTAGGGCTAAGGCCGCTATAGCCGTCGTACTATACGCCGGTACGCTACCGCCGACTATATATTAGCAGTATACGCCGGCCCTACCGTCGTCGCGGTTGAATCCGCTACCTCCGGCTATCTCGTTTAGTATTAGCGTTACGGTATATACGTAGCGAGTTACTACGCGAGCTCTAAAGAATAACGACGAGTAGAAGTACTACGATCCGGTTACCTATACCGACCTCTATAACTATTGGACGGATTGCGATCGAGTAGCTAATAGCGCTAAGAAGCTATTAATAGAATTTATACTTACGCGATTCGAGCTAACTAAGTTACCTACGTAGCCTATTACAGCTATTAAAGACTTCTACAACGTATTCTTCGTACGATTATTCTATCTAGAGACTAATAAGCCGAACCGTATATTATCTACGAGTATCGCGAGTACCGACGTCCTCGAGTCTATAGAGGTATTCAAAATACTACTACCTAGCAGATCTACTATACGTACCTACGAAGCTATTATCGTCGTTTAGTAGTACAAACAACTAAGGCAAAAGTATAAGGATAGGGAGGGCACTGCAGTATTACGTACGATACTATTACGCGCGATACTAGTAGCGAGCGCAGCGAGTAGCCGTATAACGCCCGTAGTATCAGAAGTCCTCGAGAGTATCGAACAGCTCTACGCCGATAAGTACGACGACGACGGCGAGGATAACGACGAGCTTAGCGAGGCCGACGACGACGATAGCGTACTAATTATTAAGAAAGAGAAGGCATTATAGATAGAGAGCGTAACTAACGCCCGCAAGCTACCTAAGTTTGTCGAAATCGACGGTAATACCGATATAGACAACGCTTATATTAAGAAAGAGAAGGCATTATAGACAGAGAGCGTAACTAACGCCCGCAAGCTACCTAAGTTCGTCGACTTGGAAGCGACGCTAGTAGCGAGCGCGACGAGTAGTACTACCGGTACGGCGATACTAGTAGCGAGCGCGACGAGTAGTACTACCGCTATACCTACGGCTAAGCGATACAAGCTAGCGGTTCCAATCGGAGAGAGGGCAATAACTAGAGCGCTAAGCAAGAAATGAATCGCTACGCTCGCTATTAGTATCGATAGATATAAGCCTATAGGGCCTCCGGGGCCTAACGCTATAGCGGTTGCTATTGCTACCGCCGGCGCCGCCCGGTATTACTTATATAGAGCGTAGATACGAGTAGAAAAGACTGATTTTTATAGCTATCTACTACTATCGACTTATATCTATAACGGTATACCTATATTGCAGAGTTTGCGTAGGGTCGGCGGACGATCCGATTGGTCGGGTATACCCGGCGCTAGCTTATATTCGCTAACTCGCTATAGAAACGCTATAGATCGCGCGTAGCCTACCTAACTCGCTATACTCGCTACGGTACGTCGCTGCTATATATATAAATAGATAGGTAGGTATATATATGCCTATCTACTAATTATTCGTACGCGGAATCGTAGTCGATTCCGGTATCGATACTCTACCCTACAGCTATACCGCTATAGCTATATTGTAGACTATACGCCGGAGCTCGTCGACGTACGGTATAAGCTACTCTACCTAATTCTCTAATTTGCCTATCCTATCTTAAACGGTCCCTACCGTAGCCTATAGGCTATCGACCGTAGCCTATAGCGCTTTAATAGTAGCCTCTAGCTAGGCGATTCGCTACGAATCGCTAGGGGAATCGTTAATAGGTATCCCGGCCTAATAGCCTAACTTAGTATATCGCTTACAGTAGGCGTAGATAATACTATTCTTTGCGTCTACCTTATACAGCGCGTCGCGCGGACCGCGAGTATACTAGTAATACGGATCTAGTGTATTAATACCCTCTATAGTCTCTATAATTCGGCTAGCTTGGTCGAACTTCTATAGGTTATTTTTCGCGACCTTCTTCTTCGTCGCGTCGTCGCCCGCGGCCTCGTCTAACTAGCCCTACTATCTTTCGACTAAGCAGAACTAGAAGTTACTAGAGTCTGTAGTAGTAGGCCGGCGCGGGTATAGATCGGGGGTATATACGGCCCTGTATATAGCGAGTTAGTAGAGATTCTAGCAGAGATTTAGTAGCGAGCAAGGCTAGCCTACCTAGTATCGTCCTCCTTATCCTCCTCCTTATCCTCCGAGGTATCCTCGGTATCGGTGTCCTCGTCTATAGCGTCGCCGTTATTTATCGCAGATATATTCCTACCGAGCGCTACTAAAGTAGTAGATACGAGGAATCTACGGTATATTAGTAATATACGAGTTTACGCGCTACGTAACAACGTACTAAGGTTCGAATAATATAGTTATCTACGTCTACGGTAGTAGAGGAGAGAGAGTAGACGTATTATAGTAGTAGATTCTTTCTTCGAGTTGCTATAGCGACGGCTTTGTTATATAGGTAACTTATTATTAAGACGACGGATCCGGCGACAAAGAGAGAGGTAAGGTAGCGACGGATGCGGCGGTTACGGCGAGGTAGGCGGCGAGTGTGTAGCGAGTGTGTGTAGTGGTGTATAGTAGGTAGAAGGGTAGAAGTAGTAGGAAGATGAAGCCAAAGAAAGCCGGGGGTGACGTGTGGCGGCTGGCCACTTTGGGCTTCCGTCAAGTGGAGACACAGGGGTTCAGGTGAACGACTTCACTTGGGGTTGCAAGCACTCTTGTTCCCATTGCCGCCCCGATTGTGCATCGCTGCTCTGTTCTAGAGGCACCGTAGATGCGCGCTGAATGATCTGGATTATAATTGCATCTGATACGGTAGCAAGTAGCAATGCTGCCACTCGCCATCTTGGTGCTAGTGCAATTCCCCCGCAGTCTTTCTGGTCTCATGGTACCGACAGTCATAGTGGTGGCGAAGTTGACGAGACACTTGATCCATTTTGCCGCTGCCCTCGCGATCCGCACCTCACCGGGACCGCTCGAGCAAGTCTGCCGCGTCCCAGGAAGCGCGTCGCAGTTTCTCCTTGCCCTGGTGCAGGGATAGCACAGAATTGATGCCCGCCAGAGCAACTACCAGAGACTAAGTATGGGTAGCGAGGTGAAAAATATTGAAGCAAATCACGTCGTATGCCAGCTCCCAGATCGTTACACTGTCGGATGCAGCTTTACCAGCGCGGCATTCTGTCGAGGCTAGAGGAAGACGGCCGTCGCCGGTGCACAATTCATTACTGATTGCTTAGATATCGCGACATCGAGAGAAATAGGGTGCGGTGCTAGTACATCAGCTCTGCTTCTCCATTGTGAAATGCTGCTCAGTTAGTAGACCAAGCGGCCAAGGCTTCTGATGCGGTATGGCCAATGCAATAGCACGGATGTCAGCAACGGCCTTTCTCTTCGGCATTGCGCGGAGCGCCAGTCGGCCATCGCGAACATCACGTCGTTGTGAGAAGCCAGTATTGAAGGAAGTGAAAGTTAGTTGTTGATGCGTCCCATAGCCAGAAGACCAGGGCAACGAGTATCTATCTCTGCCAATCAGGTCTCGCAGAACGGTCGTTCGCAGCCTGAGTAGCACGTTTTGCCTTCTGAAGACCTAGCTTCCATCCCTGCGCAGTCTGCCGTTTATATTGCGGCGACGATCCCCTCAGCAAGGACGGACTATTCGCTCTACCCTGCTCTTGTCCTTTCTTCGCCGCATACCTAATCTGCAACACTTTTCTCAAAATTCTCTCCGCCTCAGCTTTCATCTCTCCACCTTTCGCCGTCAGCACGCTCTTCTGGTTCCCGACGAAGAACAAGGCTAGCGCCCCGCTGAGTCGGCCAGTGGCTGCAGCGGCTGATGTCCTCGTCCCATCGACCTTGGCCACGTTTGCCTGCTGCAATGGAAGGCCCTTTTCATCATACCCTTTCTGTCTTAGAGCTTCCTTGAAGGCTCTACGCAGCTTCTTCTGAACACTGTGGCGGTAGGTTGGTTTCTTGCAGATGTCCGTTGCACAGCGCACGACCCATATGAAGTCTTTGGGGTCGTGCGCCGCGACCCTGCGTTGAATTTTGGGGAAGAACGGATGAAATGGGTCTGCGGCGAAGATACGCGTCGTGTGTTGAGTTGTGCAGTTGAAGGGCTGAGGGTTCGGCTCGTACGAGAAATTGATCAAGGGAGGCCCTTTGTCAGCAGCTTGTTGCGATGTCGATTGGGTGGGTTGGCCAGATCCAACTTGTCGTCCGGTCGCAGGGGAGACATAGCTCCTGAGGGCGGTGAGCGAGATGCGTGCGGTATCGACAGCCACTGTTCGCAGAAGGACTACATGCTGGAGCATGGGACACTAAGGTACCAGGTACTCTTTCACTTTGTGCGGATGGAATCGCCAACCACACTTGCACATGCAAAAATTGGGAGTGAGCTGCCCGGAAGCTACAGTGGAGAAGACGGAGCACGTGCACCACGACCCTGTAGGTGAACCAATCAAATCTCTCAAAACTCAACAATGCGTCACAATGTGCCCCTCGTTCGTGCCCAGCCAAATATAAACCTCGACCCTCTTCCTTTGACCGCCGCCACTACAACAACTCACACCGACATCTCCGTCCACCACCACTTATCCCAGGCAACGAAGCCGCACTGCACGAATACATCAACGCCAAGCTAAGGGGGAAAGTGCAGCACCAACATGCCTAAGAACAAGGGAAAGGGAGGAAAGAACAGGCGTCGTGGAAAGAACGAGAATGACAATGAAAAGCGCGAGTTGACCTTCAAGGAGGAAGGTCAGGGTATGTCTCTCTCCTCTCTCTTCGCCAGATGAGGCGCAATAACGCGCGGCGGATACACGCACAATACCGCTGTCAGACACTCGATCGATACGCTGACCAAACCGTTTCTTGTCGCACAGAATACGCTCAAGTTCTCAAAATGCTGGGCAACGGCCGTCTCGAAGCCTACTGCTTCGACGGATCCAAGCGTCTCGCTCACATCCGTGGAAAGCTCCGCAAGAAGGTCTGGATCAACCAGGGAGACATCATCCTGCTCTCGTTGCGTGACTACCAAGATGAGAAGGGTGATGTTATTCTCAAATACTCTGCCGACGAGGCACGTTCCTTGAAGGCATATGGAGAGCTGCCCGACTCTGCCAAGATCAACGAGACGGATACTTATGGTGGTGATGAGGAAGGTGGAATCGGATTCGATTTCGGAGAGGATGACGACAGCGAGTCCGGAGAGGATGTCGACATTGATGACATCTAGATGCTTTCTGGGAGAGTGCAGGCAGATGAAGGTGATCATAGACGCGTCTTACGCCTAGAGCGACTGCGTGTTTGGCAGAGGTACCACGCCATGATTGAATTGCATGGCCACAAACCTGCGGTTCTTGTCCCTTAGCGGAATACCTTACCACTAGATACCGCTAAACCAAGCTGATCGATGCTGCTACTTGAGATTTGCCCGTAGCCAGTAACCGCTACGTATGCTGCACCTTCTTTCCAATTTCGCCCTAATCATTCTTGTGCGTTCGCTGCGGCCATTTTGACATCGTGATCAAGCGGCAAATGTTCACCGCGCTGTGAAACGTGGCTCTGTCTAGACTGCTACCCACTCACTATCCACCCATGACCAGCATTAATCACTCAATAATCGTATAATCCTGTCCACTTCGCGGTTTCACGAATATCGACCTATGCTTCGCTCCACCACGTGAGACTTGGCGTTCTTGGCATTACAGATCCGCGAACAACTACGTAACGCCCGGGTTCAGTTCAGTTGGGCAACCTGCGACAGGCAGCCATTCATCAGCCATTGTCTCCTCCGCGCGCTGTCAACCACATCACCATACCGCCTGAACTTCGCAGCCAGTTGCTGGTTGCAGGAAAGGCTGCGTTGTCTCGTTCCAGGCCTCCGCTGTGGATCCTGCGATTGGGCTTCCATATTGCCATCACCCTTGACTCTACTAACTTCGGCTGCTTTGCTGGCACCTTTGAATAGGCACTCCAGCTGCAGACCCATTCTACAAAACCAGTACATCACCTAGAGGAGGCGGAGGGGAGACAGGCAACAAACATGCCTTCAATATTATCGGAAGAGGACAAGCAGACGGTGAAACGGACAGTGCCCAAGGCGAGCAACAAGATCCATGCTGTTGCAGTCGCGAAGCTATACGTTGCGCACCCTACCCGTACTCGATGGACATATACAGGATTACAAGGAGCCGCCGTCCTGGCAAATGATCTCGTTGGTAACACCTTCTGGATCAAGCTGGTCGATGTCTCTCCGGCGAATCGCGGCGTGATATGGGATCAAGAGATATACGATTCGTGGAGCTACAATCAAGATCGGACCTTCTTTCACACCTTCGAGTTGGAGGACTGTCTCGCAGGCTTGAGCTTCGCGGACGAGAAAGAGGCGAAGCAGTTCAAGAAGAAGATGGACGAGAGAGAGAGGAACGCGCATAAAAATACGAGGAACAGACCGTTTGCGAGTGGGCCGGCACAGAGCGCAGGAGCATATGGAGGTGGACAGCAGGCCTACGCTGCACCGGAACAGCAAGGTGGTCTGAAGAGCAAGCTGGGACTGGGTGGGCTCTTTGGACACAAGAGTCACACACAGCTGCAAGGCCCGGCACAAAGCATCATCCCACCTCGAGGAGTGCAGATCAGCGACTCGTCACAGAGTACGCCAAGCAGGAGCAGAGCGAATACTTCACAGTCCAACGATATCGATCTGAGCGATCCGGCTGTTCAGGCCGTGTTGGATGACCTGCTGCAGATGGGCATTACACAAGATCAGATTCACGAGCACTCGGCCTTCATCAAGAGCTACCTTGAGCAGAATAAGGCTACGGCAGCCGCTCAGGCTGAGAAGCAGGAAAGGGCTTCACGTGCACCTCCGCCGCCGCCACCTGACGCCGCGCGAGTCAGTCCACAGAACACTGGAAGCACTGGAAGAGGACCACCTCCTGCACCCCCGCCATCTAGGAGGAAGGCTGGGGGAGCTTCAGCTGCGCAGAGACCTCCCTCGCCATCTTCAAGTCCGGAGAGGGGCTCGTCGCCTGTGCGAAGGACTTTCAAGGTGCCACCTCCTCTTGCGGATGCTGGCGCGAAGTTCATCAATGCCTCTTCGATGCCTGGGCGCAACAGAGCCGTGAGCCAGAGCAATCCCGGTCCGCCGCCTCCACCTCGACCTCCAAAAGAAGCCATGGAAGACACGCCTCCATCCTCAGCACGATTCGGTGTCCCGCCTCCTTTCGAAGGCAAGCGTGTGATAGCCAATCCTGTACCTCCGCCACCCCCTAGATCAGGCGGCGTCCCTCCTCCACCCCCTCCGAGAGACAGCCCAGCTCCTTCAGGCGTACCGCCCCCACCACCTCCTCGAGACTCGCCCGCACAAAGCTCATTCGGCAACGATGTGCACATGATGCCACCACCTCCTCCACCACTTCCTCCCCCAACTTCGCGACCTGTTCCGGGACCTCCTTCGGCCCCTCCTTTGCCCCCTCCGAACACTGCCAATGTGCCACCTCCTCCGCCGCCATTGCCGCCTTCAAATGCTGCAAATATTCCCCCTCCTCCGCCTCCATTGCCGCCTTCAAACAACAGCGCTGGACCACCGCCACCGCCTCCTTTGCCTCCAACGTCGAGCAGCGGCCCTTCGGCGCCTCCACCCCCGCCACCAATGCCAGGACGCGCACCTGGCGTCCCAGAGGACAGCGCAGCCGCTTTGCCCAAAGTGGTGGCCCCGGGACGAGATGGTCTTCTTGCGGATATCCGTGGTGGCGCACGACTCAAGAAAGTCTCGGAGGCGGAGAAGAAGGATCGAAGTCAAGCCATGGTTCCTGGTGCTGAAGCTCCTGCTTCGACGAGCTCAGGGGGTGGAGGTGGAGGCGGAGATGCTGCGCAAGGGGGCTTGGCTGGAGCTCTGGCTTCGGCTTTAGCGGCGAGGAAGAGTAAAGTTAGTCATTCTGGTAAGTTACATGTGCCCTATTTCGCATACAACCGGAAGCACTTTGACTAACCTTGTGATAGATGACGAGAAAGACGATGATGATTGGTAGTAGGGATCACTATTGCTGTTGTACACGTTGGTGAGCAGAGTGTGATATTAGTACGAAAAGAACAAAAGGACGGACAGGGCTGGGAAGTAAGGGGAACGAGCTTGAAAAACAGACTGATCATTGATGTGGTCACGTTGTTGTTGGCCGCATGCAAGAGGTTCTCGTGTACCCGTCAATGTCAGTGCCAACATCCAGAATCTCACAATAACAACCCGGGTACCTGTGACTCATGAGTTCGCTATGATGCTCCCTAGGCATGAAGCTGACAATACATCGCCCGGCTTCCTTACTATACCGTTGCTCAACACGTCTTTCGTGGCTTTTCCCTTTAAACAGCCACCTTGGCATAGCATCAAATCGATCCAAGTCGCATGGCATGGGACCGCGGTGCACTCCGCTGTACTGCATTGCATTGCATATCATTCACAAGCTCCACCTCCCCTGCTGCTGCTGCTGCTCCCACTGTTGTGTCACATCTTATACTTCGCACAGTTTTCGTAAGCCTAGTCATGTAAGTATGATAGATTCTTTATGTATCCTGTTGTGATACCTCCAGCACGGCTCCCCACAAACGGCATCTTTGTTGAGCTTGCTTTCTTTCCATACACGCCAATAGCAGCTCATAGTCTGAGCTAATTGATCATAGCATGCAGATCATGAAACCAGTAAGCTGTTGCTCAATTGATCCAGCAGTAGGTACCTCGAGCTTTATCACTAGGTACTTTCGCTGTTTAGTAGATCGTTTCGAAAAAGGTTACCCATTCCACAACGAATTTGTTCAATAAAACGCCTCGCCACGGCCGATACGATAGGATACCAAGTTCACACTCGACCTAGATCAAACCACCGAAAGGAGAAATGAGCGACAACAACAACAACGACGACGAAAGAAAAGACGAAATTCCTCCGCCACTTGATAACCCCAATCCCACCAACCCAACCGAATCCTCTCATCCCCCAAAACCTCCATCAAAACCCTTCTTCCTACTCCCATCCATCCTCCTCATCACCACCATCATCATCATCATCATCCTATCCGCCGTATACTACCATTCTCAAAACACCTCTTCCAACCACCCTCACTCGAAATCTTCGTGGTGGTGGTCGCAGTGGGGATTGACAAGTAGTTATAGCGGTAATAATAATGGTGGTGCTGGTTATGGTTATGGTGAAGTGGAGAGTTGGAGTGATGAAGAGTTGGAAAGTGATTTGAAACCGAAAATTGAATTGGAATTGGGGCATGGGGATCTTAGAGGTGGGGGTGGTGGGGTGGGGCGGTTGGAGGGGGGGAGGAGGAGAGTGAGGAGTGAGGAGTGAAGGGACCGGTGAGGGATGAGGGGGGGAGGGATGAGGTGGGATTTTGGCGTGAAAAAATATAACTTGGATGGGGAATAGAGGGATTGGACACCGGGGTTGTTTTCCTGGCACATGGTATTGTGATTGATGGGAAGGGGAAATGATAGAAAAAGAGTCTGTTTTTTTGTTTGTGTGAGTGTGTGAATGACTTTTTCAGAGGCGGTGGAGAGATCAGGCGCGCGGCGGATTTTGGCTTGAGGAAATTAGATGAAGGTCAACCTACCCGTGTGGACTGATCAGAGAACATTCTGCAAATATTGCTAGGGCGTTTTGGGGGCGACGACTACGGGGAAAAGAGTGTACAAGACTTGAACGAGAAATGCATCAACTCCTCAGTCGTGGAAATCGGAATTCTGAGTGAGAAACTGAGTCTGGAGGTTTCAAGATAGCTGATTTCACGATATACTGCATCGACGTGAACATAAGAGATGGAAAGGGTAGTAAGTCAATAAACATCATCACTCTTGATCGCGAAAAATGCAAGGTAACCTCCTAAAGCAAGAGGATAGTATGCAGAAAGAGTATTATTATGGGTCGTAATAATAGCTAGCAATCTACCTAGGTATCCCTTCAAAATGCTAACCTCCAAAATTATTGTATCCAATCCCCGACAAACATAAAACGAGATATACCGAACATCATTATCATAAGTTTTCTCCCATCCCCAGGACACATATACACCCCTATTCCCCCGATCGAGACACTCAGAGAAGCATCTAAAACACCTCCGAACGCTTCCTCTTCATCCTCCGCCCCTCCTCTCCCTGATCCAAAAACCCATCTCCACCAAAAATCGATAACCCTTCTCTTCCCCTCGACCTCAACCTTTCCGTTTCCCCCCTCAACTGCCTCAACAACGCATCTCTACACCTTTGCAACACTGCATTTCTCTCCACCAACGCATCAAAGTCTTTTCGCAACTGTACTCTTTCCCCATATTCTCTCGCGCTAGATTCCACAATGGTATGTTTGCGCACTTCCTCGGTTCGGATGCGTTCCATGAGGCGTTTGTTGGTTTCGCGGACGTTGGAGAGGTTGCGCGTCAGGCGACGGTTGGCTTCGCGGAGGCGGCGGAGAGTTTTGAGAATGTCGGTGGGGCTGTGGAAGGGAGGAGAGGAGAAGTGTTGATCTTCTGTAAGGTCGAAGTCGTGTGGGTTGTCGTTGTTGCTGTCGTTATTATCTGTATCGGGGCCGGGGATGCCGAAGATGCGAGCTCTGCTGGGTCCGGCTGAGCTGGCTTCGTCGTCGTAGTCGCCGTCGGAGCTGTTGATGTCGTTCATGAGAGTGTCTTGGTCATCTTCCTCCTCCTCCTCCATCTCCTCAGCTACTGGCTCGACTGCAGCCACGGGCGACGTTGCAGTCGTGGAACGGGTCCATTTGCCGTCGCTGCCTCGCACCATTCTCCTCTCATGGTTAGGTGGCTGTGGCGTGACATCTTGAGCCCGTAAAGCAGCTTTGGCTTTAGCGCCTTCGCTTCTCGAGATGACAGGAACTAATTTCACAACTTTCTCACTACTCTTCTCGGGGGCTGCTGGCGCCTTTTCCGTAGCATTCAATTTATTTTGCAGTCTCCGGCCATGTCGGTAGCACTCATCGAGGCTCTTCTGCAGATCCAAGGCCTCATCTGTCTTGTCTCTGGCGAGTTTCTTCAATTTGGCAATCAGGGCTTGGGCAGCTCGAAGGTCGTCATCGGCGGGCTGGTTTTGAATGGCTGCTTCTAAATCATTCTCCAGCTCTGCGATCTTGTCTTGCAGGTGTTCATTCTGCACTTTCGCGTCCATACAGTGTTTGCAGCAATCGTTCGAGCCACCACGGCTTTCTTCATCAGCGGCCCCCAAGAGCTCGGCAGTCGTGTCTTCTGCATCCTTCAACTCCGTCTCAAGCTGGGCGATCCTCTTCTCTGCGGCCTGGAGCTTCTCTTGGCACTCTGTCGAGCCTTCGGCGGATTTGGCCAAAGCATCCTTGAGCTTCAACCTCAGATTGGGGATCTCACCATACATATCGTGGAGGTCTTTTCTCGCATCGTCGCGTGCCCTCTCACACTGCTCCAGCTGAGTCGCGAGATCTCCATCACCACGAGCGCTTTGCAGCCTCTCCTTGAGCTCGGTGATTTGGTTCTGCAGCAATTCTTCGCCGTTACGATCCTGCTCGCAGACCTTCAGTCTGTTCTCGAGGTCAGCGACCTGCTGATGCAGTCTCTGGTTGACCGCTTCACAGTCGTGCAGTTTTAATGCTGCAGACTCGGCCTGATCTTTGAATTTATTGCCATCTTCATGACAGTCATCCAACTCCTTTTCCATCTGATTCATGTGCGCTTGCAACTGCTCGCCATGTTTGTGGCAGTCGTCCAGCTCTTTTTGCAAAGCCTTGATCTTGTCATTTGCCTGTTGTAGAAGATTCTGTTCCTGCTGAGAAGTGGCTTGTGTTGTTGTATTTGCAATTCCATCCCGAGCCTCGAGCAAAGTCTGCAAACGAGCAGCTTCGTTTTGTGCAATCAATGCATCATCTTGTGCTTCCAAAAGAGCATCATGCCCAGTGTCGTTCTCGTCCAGCAACTCCTGAATGGTCTGTTCGTGTCCCCTCGCAGACTCTTCAAGCTCTAGAATCCTCCGTGTCGCTTCAGTGAGCTGCCTCGCAACTTCATTGCCCAGCTCTCCCACGTTGTTGATCAAATTCGATCGCCCGTCTGGGGCCTGATTCGTTTCCCATGTCCGATCTTGGGCTTCCTGTTGAGCATCATAATCATCTGACTCGGACGAAACACTGATAGGATGGTACTGTGGCGAATTTGGAAAATATGGCCGCGACGAAGTGATTTTCGGATCGCTCACTGTACCTCCCGGAGAGATCGTGAACGATTCTTCATGTCTCCAATTCCGAGAAGGCGAATTCCGTGTACCGTCAGTGGCAGATCCAGTGACGTGTGGTGGAGGTACTGGTGGCACGAAGCCCCCCCTTGGCAAAGGAAGTCCATCAAAGTCGAGCGTCGGTGCGATGAGGTCGCTTCTCGGTAAGGCAAGTCCCCCAAAATCAGGAATCTGTGGGACAAAGCCGTTTCTCGGGAAGGGTACTTCACCAAATCGTGCCATCTGTGGGACCGGTGGGATGAACTTGTCCCTTGCGTATGGTAGTCCACCCATGGGAGCCATCGGCGGGACAATTGGTTGACCCAGGGTAGGACGCAGAGAATCAGAGCGACGACGTAGGTTCTCGTGAGGTTGGTATCCTGCGCCCTGATCCTCCTGATCGCCTTGCTCCGCTAGACGTCCTCCTGGCTCGTAGGCTTCATAACTTGGCAAAGACAGGCTGGATCGCGGTTGAGAATATTCACCCTCGTCCTCCTCCATAATTGTGGGGTCGGAGCCACCGTAACCTTCTTCGTGCTCCGGCAAAAGATCCTCGTCTTCACCTGTCGCATCACGTCCATCTGCATCGCGCTCTTGAGCGTCCAAGCGAGCCAAGTCTGCCTCGGTGACAATCAGGTCATCATCTTCATCCCCAAGGGGATCCTCTCGAGTCCCTTCATCCGGGGCCCCGAAGCGTTCATTCTCATGCAGCAAAGGCGCGTGCTCTGGAGCTATACTGCGAGAACTTTCATTTACGGGATGAAGCAGTCCATCATGCGCGTAGAAATGCGTCCTATCGAGGTCTGGAAAAGCTGGGATGCCTGGTGGAGCGTGCCAGAGAGTGTCGCCATTGGGTTGGATGTAGTACCAAAGCCCCGCGTCGTCTCTGACAGCTTGATAGCCTCTCGCGACATGAGGTTCTGCGGAGAGGCAATCGAGGTGCCAAGGGGGAGTTGGCATGGGCATGGGATATGGGAGCATATCCCGATCGAAGATGTCATAGACTCGATTGGGGTCGATGGAACCCATTTCGAGAGGAGGATCTGGGAGATTTGGTCGGTGGACGCCTGCTGCTTGGTCGTAGAAGAGCCAACGATCTTCGCCGTCGACATTTCGCCATACTGGAGTCCAGTCTCGTGGAAGACGGAGACCCCGGAGAACTTGTGGGGCGGCAGGTTGCCTAATGTTGACTTCAGCCAGTTCGCGCCCAAGACCTTCAAGGGAGTCACTATCGCTCGGTCCTTCAGACCAGTTCCGATTAGGATCGGAATTCTCTTCGTTGGTGTTATTGTCTCCCATCTCAACATCGCCAGATTCGTCCATGGCCTCATCCCCAACATCATTTTGCCGTGGTTGATCGCTAGAATTTGAGGTCTCCCATTTGGCTCGAGAAGAGGACTTGACAGTGACAGTTGGAGGGGCAAGGGGGATGATCATGCCGTCTGCGACAGCTCGAGCGTAGTCGTCTTCGGAGAGCCTGGCAGCCCATTTTCTGCGGGCGGCCCGTTCGGCTTGGGAGAGGATGGGCGGAGAGCGCGGAATGGAGAGCTTAGAGTGGCGGTTGTATTTATTGTGCGGATGAGGAGGGAATACAGTTGGCTGAGTATTTGACTTTGTTGTTGTCGTTGCTGACGTTGCTGGAACTTTCTTCGTTGATCCATTGGGACCGGGAGGCAATCTTTCGTGACGCCGTGGTTCGTTGGCTTCATCAAAGTGTACGCTGCGTGGAGTGGCCTCTTCATCGGCTACATACTCCGAAGAAACTGTGCTTCTCCGATCAGAGGGTCTGGACTGAGGCTTGTTGTAGTTCTGCCAATAGCTGTCATCGGCGCCCTCATAATAGACTTCATCAGAGTCATAGTCAGATGTCGCATCTTCGTATATTTCTCCGTCGACAATCCTCTTGTTCTTCTGGAAGGTGGCAACCTCATTCTCCACAAATTTGTTCAATTTGCTCTTACCATTCTGCTGCCCATAGTACAGACCATCACTCGCCTTTCCTCTACTTACGGTCTTTCCCCTGCCCTTTTTCCATGTACTCTCGAATCCCCTCGACGCTCGCTTCCAGGTTTCCGGGCTTCTCGAATACAGACTCTTGTGGTGTCTTCTGGCTTTGACAAACGCTCTGGCCTGGGCAGTGGCGTTGGCAGCATCGTTCGGCCGGTCCCTTGCAAATGGATAGTAAGCCTCCCATCCAGCAGGAAATCGCCGGCTGCCCACGCGCGGCTTGACAAGTCCTGGATACTCAGTTGAAGCATTCGTGAGACCGTATCGATAAAATCTCAACGCGCGGAGTTGGGAAGGATCCAGATCTCTGCGGAGATCAGGTGGGGTATAAGGATCCCACGTGGGATGATAGGATCGTATGGAACTCTCTCTAGTGGTGTCGGCCGCTTGCTTGTGCACAGCCTGTGCAGCGAGCATATAATCCGTGAGTGCTAGCTTGGCAGATGATCCCGAGCCCCGATCCTTGCCTGGAGGTGTCTTGCGTTTGGGCGCCATCTTTGATGCCTTCTCCTGCTCTTCGCAGCTGTGTGATAGTGCAATGATTTTAAGACGCTTCTTGAGCTGCGATGCTCATCTTTTCAAAGTCTATCAAAGGGCCTGACCTTCTTTGACAGAAATCGCCGGATTGAGAAGCTATCGTATTACGCATTCAGGCAGGGCTTATTTTTCGACACATTGTCCCACAAGCCAGTCCACGATCTAGGGCTACTTGTCATCTCAGTCACTCGCACTCCTTTGCGAACCTTTTCTACAGCAAATCGGTGGATAGCCCTCGTCACCGTTACCTGTGCCTCCGCATCCACCTCTGCCGCCGGCGGGGGCCTCCATTCTACCAATATCAAGGAAGCTGATGTCCTTTTGTTCAAAATCGCCGGATCCGGAAGTGGCATCGTGGTATGCAATCTTGATGCTTTCTTCGGCCATTGTCTTTTGTTCGAATTCCTAGCATACATGCAGAAGAATTCGGCTTAGTCGCGATCCGCATATCCTGGGACGGGTTGTAGGCACCTATGTGGTTGCAACGGGAGCCTAGCAAAAGAGTCGGGAAGCCGTCCGGGAGATGATGAGCCGCGCTATCGTGCAATATGTCCATGCTACACGTGATGTAAGGATTGAACGTAGAATTCCACGACGAGTCATCTGGGTGTCAGTGTTGCAGCGCGGCAGCGCGGCAGTCGTGCCATATTTTTAAGTCGTGATTTGTGAAGTGATCAAATGTAAGGTACCTGGTAGGTAACTTGGAACTTACATTCCTGCCAAGACTTCTTCCACCTCGGACCTCAAGCCTCAAGATGTAGAACAAGTACACTGATGGACGTTGTTTTGCTCGCAAAAGGTTTGCTATCATATCGTGGTACGACTATCTCTATAAATGTCTTTATCAGTATGGCATTCCATCACATTGCAAGAGATCGATACCACAAGTGTCCTATGCAACAACCGGGTATCCAGGCACGATGAACACGCAGAAGAACTCACAATTCATCTCTCGTCGTTTCCTCTCCCGTTTTGCTGCCGGAATCACCAAACCAGCCTTCCAACTCCAACCACTCGGCCGCAAAACCCAGCGTCAACATGGCCCAATCCGCCACCGTATCCATGTCCAAATGTTCCCCGTCATCTTCGATTTTATGCCACACAGCTGGGAAGGGACTGGTTATGATGTGTAGAATCTCGACGCCCCTCGCCATGAATGGCACATGATCATCTTCCACATAGCCTCCAGTCCAGCGATCCTTGTCACTCTTGTGCCCTTCGAAAAGGAACGGTTTCGAATTCGATTTGAATACTTTGGTCTTTCTCAAACGGGATTCCAGATCCGCCATCAGCTGATACGCCCAATGCGTAGTTTTGAAATACGACGGAACCTTTGGATTCGCGGAACCGAGAAGATCCAACAAAACGAACAAGTCGATTGTCCTCAGCGGGCTGCGATAGTCGCTCAAAGCTCCGTATGAAGTCTTCTCCCACTCCTCCGCTAAGCTCCTTGCGCCGTAAAGAGAATCTGTGTCTGTCCATTGATGGAAAGCTTCTTCTCCGTCCAAGAGCAGAATTTGAATGCCACGATGAGCTTCTAACGAGCCAAAGTTCTTATACTCTCCCGACGCTTCCTCTGCAGCCCATTTTGCAGTCAAAGCAGCATCCAAGGAGCGAGCTGTGTGCAACAGCATAGCGCATGGAGCGGCGGAATCCGTGGCTCCGATGAAGCCAGTGGGAGTCAGTTTGCTATCATAGTGGGCAACAAGGGCTAGTCGGCCTACATCGCCATCTCCGTCTGCCCAGGGCGGATCTCGCGTGGCGATGAGGTTGACAAAGGGGACGGGTTTGCCATCGGAGGTGGGCGTCACCTGGCTGCTGTTCTGGTACGAAAGCTTCCACTTGGGCAGGTTAGTGGAGAAGAAGTCAACGAAGTGGTTGAGGACTGCGGTGGAGCCGGGTGTGCCTGGGACACGAGGGACGAGGATGGGCGCGAGGAGGTCGCCGGTGTGGATGTCGAAGTCGTCGCCGGGGGCGGGGAGGAGGCGGAGGGTGGAGTCGGACAGCGGAGTGTAGGCGAGAGTCCACGCGCGGAGGAGCGACGGGAGCAGATAGCAGAGGCGCATCCCTGTGGTCTTGCGCGCGCCTGGCGCAGTGAGGTATCCTGATTCTCTCCCCTTAACGAGAGTTATGCTGTTTGGGACTCGATAGGGATATGTGGTGTTATATTGTGTGACGGGACTGTCCTCGTTCTTCTATACCTTCCACGTTATGCCATATTGTCGCCCATTCGAATAAGGTGGGATATAGTGGGATATGGTGCCTCTTCAGTGCTGCTGTCGCCCAAGTGTCCCCAACAATGCTCCCATCTCTGCAATTCCACGTCTCGTCCGATCGGGGCTCGGGAGTAACGTTGTCCCTTCCATGGACGTCTGTAGGCGGGACGGGGAGCGACGTTGCGAATGCCAAGACGACGGCTTCGCCCGCTCCCGTGATTTAGTTCCCAGAGTCAAAATCAACAACCTCCCTTCTTTCAACCATACCACCCTCATACTCGCTCTTCAACACGACAACGGATGACCACTACCCTTACATTAGGTCATCAATCACGATGAGCACGTCCAGACTGTTGATCTCCTCGTAAGAGAGTCAGCTGTGGCGGCCAAGGTCATGTACTGGCCTGCAATACATGCATGGCCAAAACTGTACGCTTCAGCTAGGCTACTTGTCTGCTGAAGTCGAAGAATGGCACTGCTGCTGCTGCTGCTGGTGATGGAACGTGAAAGGCCGAAGAGGACTGCAATGGTCAGAGATGGGTTAGACCGAACGGCGATAGGGGCTGGAAGCGAGAATGAATAATGGAAAATGGGTGCAGATCATAGTCATCTCGGTCCCTGCGACGCGAAAATTATTCGTGCTTTCATCAACTCAAAGCGGCGGAAAGGGCGAAACTCACTGCAATAACGCAGCTACATAGGCCCCGCAATGTGTTTGCAACTCTCGTCCGCCCTTCGTGCGCATCTGGGCTGGCGCATGGCGAAGTTTAATGCTCCTCGGCACGGGGAACTCGAGCGGTATGTAAGAACGACCCGCCGGCTTCTTCGGACGAATCACTCATACGAGTGCACGAGGCATAAATCCTTTGTTAGCAGGAACTGAATTCAGCCTTTGTCTATTTTGCCCCATCCCAGTGCGTCCAGATGTCCGAACAATGAAAGTCGCCTCGAGCACCCAGATCCTCAAATTCTCCGGTAAACTCATAATTTCCTACAAGCTGTGCCCTCACGACAAACGTGAGACAGAGCTGACCTGCCACAATGAGGATAGGGGCTAAGATACCAGCATAGCACATGCATACGAAGACTTCCTACATCCAGCGGTGCTAAATGTAGCCTAGCGCGACCAGAATGGCATCTATGCGCCAGAAGCTCGAAAGAGACCAGCAACGTGAGCTAGACAATTTTAAGCAGTCTCAGTGGAGACGGAAGGATAACCAATGGAGACTGGGAGCCAAAAGGCCGGCAGAAGGAAAGGAGAAGGAAAGGCTGCCGTCAAGTGTCGCTTTCTTGACCTACAGCCTCGTGGCAATCGGCGCACTGGGAAATCGATATATTGGGATATGGTCTATGCTGGCCCTGCAATCGATTGGCCTCATAATGGGACTCTGGCTGAAAGATAAAGTAAGCCCACGCGTCGGGTTTTTCACTATATCCCTCGTGCTCTGTGCACTTGCCAGTCGATTTTTTCCAATCTTGCCTATACTGTTTGTGCAGTTCATCTACCTGGTGTTGGAAGTCAATGAGTGGCTGTATGAAGGCGGGTCGCAGCGAGTTGTCTCCCCTGGCAAGTTAGAGCTTCTGGCACGAGATGTATTCTGGTGGATGGTGAGGATGCTGGCTTGGAAAAATTTGAGGATTCCAGTACAGATTGCAGCAAGTTTCCTTGGTCTTGCCAGTCAGTTGACATGGCTTTGTGTCGTGCTGGTGAGACCAATTATTAGTATCATAGATGCAGGAGCTCGCTGCATCACTTGGATCCGAGGCTTCTTTGAAAGCGTCTTCAAATGCTCTCTCAACTATACTACACCCCCGGAGCTTGCACAGACTGTCCAAATCCCACGAGTCATACACACAAAATCTAGCAAGAGGGCGACTGTGTCTTCACCCACCGAATCAGAATCAGAATCCAGGTCCGGCTCATTTAAAAAGGCCAAGAAAAACACCTCCAGCCCCCCAGCTCGGGGCGCCCAAGGATCTCGTTACGATAAATCTTCGGCTGGCGCCGAGCAACCAGGTATGGCAGCTCCATCGCCACCCCCGAAGCTTGCAGAGACTGTCCAAATCCCACGGGTCATACACACGACATCCAGCAAGAGGGCGACTGTGTCTTCACCCACCGAATCAGAATCAGAATCAAGTTCCGGCTCATTTAAAAAGGCCAAGGAAAACACCTCCAGCCCCCCAACTCGGGGCGCTCAAGGATCTCGTCACGATAAATCTTCGGCTGGCGCCGAGCAACCAGGTATGGCAGCTCCATCGCCAGTGCAGAAAGATGCGGGCCCAAGAGGTGATCCTAGTAAGGTGGCGCCTGACCGTAGTAAATGGAAGCCCTACTGGAGCGTGAACCTTGATAAGCCGACACGCAATACACTTGATGCGAGCTCGATAAATCGTGGCAGTGTACCTATCGCGCAGCCTGCTGATCAGGACAACTCAAGTACAGCGGCTCCATCAGTCACGCCCAGAAATGACACGAACCCCATCGACCTCGGCCAAATTGCGATGTTAAATCACTGGTCCACTGGGATCTCTGATTTATGTCAAGCTTGTGATGACCTTTGGAAGTACGATGACAATAAAAGTAGTCTCCTGCATGTGCAGAAACTGCAATTCCTGCACAGAGAGGCTACCGCTGTATCAGATCTGAACAGTCGAGTTGATTGGGCCATAGCTGGCCACAATGAGAACGAGTGTATCATCGGACTCTGCGAGCTGGATCTTCTCGTCAGCCTGCATCAACTGGACGAGCTGTTGCTTCGAAACGCTTCTTCTGAGGGACATTTGAAAATTCTTGAGGAGGTCAAGTCCATCGCCAAGACTTTACTCAAGCATCTCAAGAAAGCATGCAAGCACCCAAAGTCAAGGAGAAGAGCCGCGATGAGGCCCATGACAGATGGATGGATTCTAGGCAAACTGCAAGTTATGCGTAGAGAAGTCACGCAACTGGTGGAGCGACGGCAGATTATAACAGACTCACTTTACCTCCTGGGTCGGGCTTATACCACGCAGAGGCTGTCGAGCGAACTTGATAAAGCAAGGATGCAATTGATGTCGCTGGTAGCACAAGCGAAGATGATTAGTCTGGGCACAGATAGTTTTCGCGTGCGGCGCGAGATCAGAGACATTGAAGCCGCAGTATTGACCGAGATCGCAGCCATTTCGCAAACCATCCTTCAAGCGGATTTTACCATGTCTCTGAATGAGTCTGCTCATGAACTGGCTAAGGATATGCTTCAGGATACCGACATGAATGGTCTCTCGCCTGCTACACCAACACCCATCTTTGGCGTCGCACGGGCATCCGAGCGAGACATTGTCACTCTGAGGAACGGCCTTGCTCGAACTGCAACTCAAGTCCAGCACTTAAGTCTCCTGGAGGGAGTCGATCGAGCTCATGCGGCAGAGCTAGTCAAGACCGAAATCGACTACCTGATCAGTAGCATCCTGACTGGCTTGAACTACAACGAAGTCAGCATGAGAGCAGTGATCGACGAGTTCTTTGATACAGCCCATGCTCAGCTACTCACGCTGAGGAGAACCATTTTTGATTTGTCAGAGACCTTACCTTCAGATATGGATCTCGGTGATGATGATGCTGTGCCCATAGAGTCACCGATCGACAGCACCATTGGTCCTCGCCCACAATGGGATGCACCGCCCACGCCGACAACTCCTGGTCCGGTAAGGAAGAAGCCTAGGATCCCCGATATGGCACCAGCTGAGAAGCCCGTCCGACATGTGCACTTTGCGCCACGGCCTCAGAAGAGGAGTGCACTGCCACCGCTCTCACAGACGCATAAGGCTAGTGCTTTGACTCTGAGAGTGAAAGATATCGAAGCGGGCCTGACCAGAATCAAAGCACAACTGACTGACTGGGTAATTGAGCGCGGAGATGCACTCAAAGAGGCCGAAGTGGTCGTTGAAGAAGAAGAACTTGATCCTCTTGCTGAAAGAGATGTCCCGACACAGCACGCTCCGACTGCGGATGAGCTATCGAGGGACCTGATCACAGTCAATACCGCTCGTCAAGAAGTCGAAAGTCTAGCTTATAAAATGCGCCTGGAGCGACGTCAAATCGTCCAAGAAGGTTTAGATCCAGAACATCTCAAGCCGCTGACAGACATCGAAAGCGACAGCGAGGGTATACTCAACTTCGTAGTCCAGTGCTTGGAAGCCATCGGCATGCGGTTACTAACAACACCCAAAGATCACACTACGCTTCAAGACGTACGACTTCGTGCAAATTTGATGTGTTTCATTCACATCAGAAAAGGCGGCTTTCATGGCCGATACAACACTATTGCTCAACTGGAGGAAGCCGTAGATCGGGCTGCGGTTCACATTGCCGATGTCAATCGCAAAGTATGTGGAGAGCAGATAGAACACGAGTTATTCCAGACTGTGACTGCGATGGAGGAGCTAGAATTCCTTCGTGTTGGCACCAACAGAATGTTCGAGGATCCAAGATTTTTCTCTGATACGTGGAAAATCGACAACATACGTCGTCAAGTATCAGATATCGCAGTGGAAACTTGTAAACTATGGAGCTTGCTAGACGAGCGACGCACGCACAACTGGTATCTCGAAGGCCCATCCTATGCCATCGCAGATCTTCGCATCTGGGCAGAACGTGGCAAATTGCCTTTTCCTGTTGACCCTGCGGATCGCCTGAGCGGAGCTCGAGCCTTGTTGACGTCTCTTAAAACGGTCGTGGAAGTTCACGATGAGCTGATGATTGATGAGAGGATTTTAGGAGGTGAAGGTGCGGAACAAGTTCTGCGAGGAATGTACCTTGACTTTGACGACAAGATGATGGCGAGAGATCTACGCCTGACAGATCCTCTAGGAGAAGAATTCTTGGATGTGACATTGGCGTATGAGATGTTTTTACGCCAGCATCTATACTCCTCGGGACAGCGATTTGGACAAGAATCGGAAACGTACCGAGAACAGTGGCGTGAAGCTCAAATGGTGGAAAGTTGGAACACGACACGAGGACTCTATGTGATGCTGAAATGGTTACAACACAGTGGTCAAGTGCCGTCAACAGATTTCCGACTGGGCATAGTCACCAGAAATGTAGATGATGCTGGTTTCAACGCCAAAGCAACTGTGGAAGTGCTAGGAACCAACCCGGTGGACCAGGAGTCGACCATCATCGTCTGGGTGTACAACGATAATGCAGCAAACCTCTACCCGGGCGTACCATCGCAGTGGCAAGGACTGTCAGCGATGGAAGAACCGTCTGCAGATGCGCAAGCCATTGTCAGATCGTGGTTCGAAGGTAGCACACTCCCACGATTCCAGCCTGTGCAAGCGCATAGTAATATCCAAGCGGCCAACGAGGACAACCCCATCGCCGTACTCCATTCCCGACTCGGCGAAGTCTCCAGATTATGGCGTACACTCAACATCCATGCCAATGGGAGGCAAGCTATTCGAGTTGAGATCGATAAACTCGATACCTGGCATCTGCTATTGACTGATCTACTCAGAGACGTGCAGCAGCATCTGTCAGGAAACGTAGGTCCAGACATAGATCTTGGCGACCTTCGTGACATAGAAGTCAGATTGAATCGATTTATCGATCGGATCAGAGGAAGCAATGACTTACTTTCCGCGCGCTTCTGGGGAGGTCCACATCGTAATGGTGCAGAAGACGGACCGAGTCGAGGTGGTCGTGGCGGTCTCGGGCGTGAGAGAGGCGAGGCGCGGGCTCGAGGAGGTCAGAACCCCTCAGTCGGTAGTCAGTCTCGAGGGGATCGTGGCGGCCGCGGTCGGGCTTCAGATGGAATTCGAGCGCGAGGCGGAGCACACGTTCGACAAACAGTACATCGTGTGGCGCTTATTCAGCCTCGAGTAGGTCGTGGTGGCCTTGGTCGAGCGCAAGGAGAAGTGCGAGGCCCAGGCCGCGAACGTGAAGGCAGAGGGGGAACTGTGGGTGGAGGTCGTGGGCGCAGACGTAGTGAACGAGACGGCAACTATAGCGCTGATCGTGCTTCAGATTTTGGAGCCCAGCGTAGCGCTGGTTTTGATGGTCGTGGTCGAGGTGGCAGAGGGGGCATTGCGGGTGGAGGTCGTGGCCGAGGTGGCAGAGGGGGTATTGCGGGTGGAGGTCGTGGCCGCAGAGGTGGTAAACGAGACGGTAACTATGGCGCTGATCGTGCCTCAGGTTTCGGAGCCCAGCGTGGCGCTGGTTTTGATGGTCCTGGTCGAGGTGGGACATGGGGCACTGCGGGTGGAGGTGGTGGCCGCAGAGGTGGTGAACGAGACCGCAACTATGGCGCTGATCATGCTTCAGGTTTCGGGGCCCAGCGTGGCGCTGGTTTTGATGGTCCTGGTCGAGGTGGCAGAGCCGGCAATCATAACGCCGGTCAAGCGCAACCTCGAGGAGCTGCGAATCGTGCGCGGGGCAACCAAGGCGCACGAGGTCGAGGAGCTGCGAATCGTGCGCGCGGCAACCAAGGCGCACGAGGTCCTGGAGCCGGTCATGCGGAGGCGCCAGCAGCAGCAAGGGTCGTGGAAGTGCACGATGTCGACGATATTGGCTGAGTCCCAGGCGAGGGCAGGTGGAAGAAGAGCTCATTCACTTAGCTGCCAAGCTTTATCGCGTTTCGCACCTGGCAACTAGCTGCATTAGCGAAATTCCTCCCACTACTTCTCAATTCTTGCTCCTCGCACTCTTTCTCTCTTCTTCCACGACATCGCAAAATCGAAAAATCGCCCGTAGCATCACCACCACCATCGACCACATCGCCAGTACCATCACCATCACCACCGACGACAAGATCACACCATCACAATCACCACCGCTACCGCGATTTTCGACTGCGCTGTTCTTTTCCCTCCCCGTCGCGATTTTTGACTGCGCTTTGTTGCTCCCTCCTCCTCCCGCAATTTCCGACTTTGCTCTTCTGTCCCCTCCCTCTCCCGCAATTTTCGACTTTGCCCTTCTGTCCCCTCCCCCTCCCGCGAACATGGCGAACGCCTACGTCGTCCTCGCCTGTGTCGCCGTCCTCGTTGCCATCGCAACACAAATCACCTCGAGGTGGTTGTGTCTCTTCACCATCTCGGGGTTCTTGTACCTCTTCGTAAGTCGCACCCGCTGATGCCACTCACGCCCTTCCCTGACACCCGTTCCTCACCACGACACTGACTCCTTCACAGAGCGACGACCTTCTCCTCCCGCCCCCCGAAGTCGCCCCAGCCGAGCCAGAAGCCGAGTTGGTGGCGCCAGTCCAGCCAGCTCCAGCCACGCCAGACTTGTCCCCTCCCGCTGCTCCAAAGAAGTTCAAGCCCTATTGGGCAGAGATTCAAGACTGGAGGAGGGACCCTCGTTACCGGCGCCTCGCTCCGCCTGTTCAAGCACCAACGAGGCCGCCACCCGTCCGGGCGACGATCCGTCGCGACCTGCTCGAAGATCAGAGCGAGCGTCAAGCCCGAGCTTCTGTGTCTCTTGCCAAGGGTTCGACCGCGCCGTCAAGTGCGCGGGAGGCCTACAGTCAGGAGCCAACAGAGGCTCGGAGTGCAAGCCTGATCGACGACGGTCCTGCGCCTTCCGCGGCAACGACTGAGCCAGTTAATGGCCCAGCGGCACGCAATCAGGAAGTTCTTGCAGTCGGAGAGGTGGGCGAGCGCAGAGAGCAGGAGAATTTGCCGGTGGAGATCCCCGAGCCATCAGCATATTCAAACCGCTCCCTGCGCACGAGGTTCAGGAACAAGCCGGAGCGAAAGGCTCCCGTCATGCGAAGCAAGCCCCTGGCGAGGGACACCAAGCAACGCAGACTGCCGGCCAAGCAGTTGACGATGAATACGTTTGGACTGCGTGGCACAGCAGTCCAGGGATTCGACAGCCCTGTGGAAGACCAGGAAATGGTCGGTGTTCAACAAATCGCGGCAATCGCAGAACACCGGGTGGATGAGCAGATGGACGATGTCCAGCGCACTGCGGCCATCGCCCTTCCACAGCCAGCCGTCGAGATCCGTCCTCTCGCAACGACGAACAACCCCCGTCCGGTGATACAACCCCCACCGCAAGAGAGACGACCAGAGCCCGTCCCCGAGGCAACGGGTTTCTCCCGCTTGAGCAAAACAGACGCTGTCAGAGAAATCCGGCAGCGTCTCTTCGCCTACACCCAGATGACGCCCGGGGAACTCGGACGTAGCGACGTCCACCAATGCCTGGTGGACGCGCACACATACTACACCACGCCGGGCCCCGACGGCAATCTCCCCCTCGACGACTCCGCCCCAGCATTGGCTCAAATCTACTGCCACGAGATCGAGTCGCTGGTCCGTCAGACTCTGGCAGCTCACCAGATCGCAGCCCCGGAGAAGAATACCACACTTCTCCTCTGCCTCGCCCTCAAAAACGGGCCACACTTCGACTTCTCTCGCGGCAACGACGAAATCAAGAGAACCACGCCTCTCGAAACCGCAGCAGCTCTCGAACTCGCCACATTGCTCCACTGGAGCGCAGGAGCATTACAATACCACCTCCCAGAAGCGAAACTCGTTGCCGCCAACACCAAAACCACCACCACCAATCCTTCAGCAGAAGGTACCCTCTCCCACCTCTTCTCCACCACTCGCACCGCCCTCCAAGCACCCAGTTCCAACCTCGCCGAACTTTCTCAGTTCGCAACCTCTCGCAGAGAAGTCTGGAGAGCGTTGGCGTACGAGAAAATTCGTCGACGAGGTGATGGACAGTTTTGCGAGGATTTGACGGCGTTGAGATTGGGTATTGTGGCTTGGACTTTGGCGTCGAAAAGTCCACAGAGGGAGTTTATTCTTCAACAACAACATGATCAGCAGCAGCAGCAGCAGCAGACGCAGCAGCAGCAGCATTGGATTGTGGGGTTGAGGAATTGTTGCAAGGTGATTCAGGATTCGGTGATAGATTTTGGGGGGAGGAGGGTGTGAGTTTGGATGAGAGATGGCAGATGGTAATGACGAGGACAAGAAGAAAAGTTCTTTGCTGGCATGTTGAATGAATGAATGAATGAACGAGTGAACGAATGACGAGGGTTTGATTGAATGAACAACAACAGCCATCATGTCGAACGAAGAAACGAATGAACGACGAAGTCAGATCGATTGATTGAACAAAAAACAACAGCGACAGCGGAAAAATATACATACAATCCACTTCAAGCTGCATCAATCACAAAGCCCGTCCACTCCCAAAGCTATCTCGTACGCTTCCACTTCTTCGTAGCCACGTGTCGACCTTGTCTCCCACCACTTCCACTCCTCGCAAGGCTTCAGGTCTGGGCAATTCGAAGTCGTGCCCAGTCGATTTCCTGGCGGCATTTGCTGCTACATTTGCTTCAATTGAAGGCTGATTGTTGTGCTTGCTGCGTGCTGCTGCTGCTGCACCCGGCTGGCTCGCATCGTGATCGTCATCTACGGGGACCACCTCGCTTTCATCGACTTCCTCAGCCTGCATGTATTGGTTTCGAACGGATCGGGCAAATTCCTCCCCCCAGCGCTCTTCTGCCTCGCGAAGCTCACGATCATACTCGGAATCCGGTTCACTACCAGGCCGAAAGGGGCGAAGCTCTTCGGCACCATCCTCATCATGGTCGACAGTAGTACTCTTCGTACGCGTTTCCGTGGGGATTTGTTTCTCCTTCATCTTGCCTGTTTCGTCGCGAAAGCGCTGCTCTCGCACATTCAACCGATCCTCGCGCTGCTTCAACGCCTGCGCCCGTGCTCGGATGTTGTTGCGGGCGCGATCGTGACGAGCGTTGTGTTCTTGCAAGGCAGTCTCGCGAGCGAACAAATCGTCTTCGCGTTGATCGAGCTGCATCTCTCGCGCATCCAAAGCGTTTTCGCGTTTATTGAACTCCAGCTCTCGCGCATGCAAAGCCCTTTCTCTATCTGCGAGGTCTGCATCGCTGGCCTTGACATGCTTGAGCGTCTGGGCACGCATGGTGGACGGCATGCTATCTATGAAGTCGGCCAGAATGGGCAGAGGCGCCGACTGATCGCAAGATTGGGCGTTGCTCGAATCAATGGGAATCTCAACTTGGTGCACTACTTCTCCGTTCGGCTGGATACTTAGGTCTTGGAGATTTCGGTGCATGGGCTCCAATACATCCCAGATCGCATACTGAAGCTTCCGGGCACCATCGAATCGTTCTTGCAGACCTACATACAGTGCACTCAGCACTCGTAAATCGTCCAGATCGCGCGGCGTGTTGGCGATGCCGGCGCGTGCTTTCGGCAGCAAGCGTTCAGCTTCCTTGTGCACGACAGACGAGACGCGGCTCTCAAGCTGCTGGAGTTGTGGGTTGCAATTGGCTTGAATCCACATCTTGAGTTTGTGGTCCATTTTGTAGCTACCACTCAGTGTAGCAATACGCATTGCGGCTTTGGAGGTGGATCTGTGACCTACCTCGTCCTGCATTTCTCCTGCTGCAACAGATGCAGAGTTGTCATTGACAGCCATGCTCGAGGGGCCGTTAGACTGCTGCGAGATCTTCTTGCTCATGATAACATAGTCAGTCTTGACGACTTTGTTCCTCGTTTCACGGTCCTCTGGTGAGCTGGCATCCGCCACATATCCCAGAGCCACGTAGAATGCTCGCGCCTTGACATTGCTCCTGAAGCATGTCAACATGATCTTCTCGACGCCCACTTTGCGCGCTATGTCTTCCGCTATTCTCATGAGTCCTTTCCCGACTCCTTTGCTTCGATACGCCTTTTCCAGATGAATTTCATACACATAGAGCACCGGCACAGCAGGCACCGAGTCATATGTGAGCATGAAGCTCAGGAATCCTGCGAAATCTTGCGCCTTATTCCCATAGAGTAGGATGTACCGCATTTCCTTCTCCTTCATCTCGCGCAGCTTTCGCTTGGCATGCCAGCCAATGCTGCTTGGTGCATAATCATGGCGACTTGTCCTCTCAATCAGGTCAAAGCAATTCTGGAGCAGCTCTTCGTCCAGGCTCGCAGCGTAACACAAGACAGCGTTGCATGGTAATCCCTTTACCCACGCAACATGCTTATAATTGGTCCATGCAGCAAACGGTCCGAAGTAGGCGTCCACGAACTGATCCTCGGTCAGAGCGTTGGCAGCCTCGATGATGCCGGAAGAAGGGCGGGCGCCCGAGGCATCGCCGTCGTCGTCGTCGTCGTTCGCGGCGTCTCTCGTTCCGCTGTCCGTAGCCTTTCGCTTGCTCATGATGAGGGGGAGGGCGGGGAGGACGACGATGATGAATGTGGTGATGGAACGCGCCGCGCGCGCAAGTCGAGACGCGTTTCAAATGCGCCAAGAAACGGACTTGCTTCCGCCCGGATTCCCTCTGCGACTCTCGATGACGACGACGGCGACGACGACGACGATACCTCCATGTACAGTACATCATTAGACGATTTCACCGACATCTGATCATACAACCGGAACCATCCGTGCTGGTGGACAGGATGCACGCTGCCATCAGGCGATATGCCACCGTCTCTCCCGACAAGGCAGTCAGATTTGGAAGCAAAACGCTGACGCTCGAGCACTTCCTCCAGCGGCAAAAGGTCATGAATCTATGGCGAGAATGCGTACGCACGATCAACAGTATGCTGTCTATTCGATATCGACGACGACGACGATGTTGAGAATGGCCGGCTGATACGAATGCAGAGATCCCTCCGTCCATGTCTACAAGAAAGGAAATGCGAGACTATGCTCGGTATGAGTTTGAACGTTACCGAGATATCGAGGATCTGGTATGCCCGCCGCACTCGTCCAGCTTGAACTACCTACTATTTTGATTGTGCAATGATGTGCCGCTGACTCCAGTCTCAGGGACATATACGATACTTGGTGTCAACTGGCAAAACACAACTGGACTCTATGAGTAGATATGTCGAGCAGAATGCCATGAAATGAATCCATCGCGATAGTGTGTTGTTGTTGTTGTTGTTGTTATTGTTGTTGTTCTCTTCACCGGCTTGACCGGAACAGCTCTCTGGCTTCCACACAGCTCGCCATGGAACCAAAATCCCCAAGAGCCAATCACGATATACATTGATCTTGACACCACCCCAACGCAGACATTGCGTTACGAATCATGAATCATTCGCCCAAAGAGCGGGTATCCAGGCACCTGAATTCTAGCAAGCACAAATATCTTGGTGGAACTTCCACCATCACCATCTGCCAACACCAACAAGAAAGACAAGACCGCCTCCATCATGCCCCCTTCTCCAACGACGACAAACGGTCTCACCCGTCGAGACGTCGAAGCTGAGCATCTCGCAGCGCCATGTTCACCCGCCAGAACGATCCGCTCCCAGTCCGCAAGCATTCATTCCACCACCCCACCTCTCTATTCCGTCGAAGACCCCGACCAACCTCCCAACTACTGGGAAGAATCTAATTATTCCCGACCCGTCTTTGTCACCACCGCGTTCACACTCAAACCACCACACTACCACGGCAGCAGGTCCGGCCTTCGCTCCCACGACTCTGAAGAGTCGAGATATCAAGCGTACTGGCTGGGACTAGAAATGGGAGCCGCCTCTCGATATCCTCCGCCTGCTCTTGCTTTGAGGCGTAGGAGGAGGAGGAGGGCCGGGACTTCCAATGTGAGGCACTGTGTCGCGATCGGTGCGGTCATCACGGTTGTGCTGGTGATAGCTTTCGCGGTCAAGGGGAAGTTCGAGACAGAGCGGCATCATGCGAATACTGGTTATTGATAGACGCATTCTTGAAAAATGTGGAATTTTTTGTGACTGGTAAGGAGGGGAAGAAGTAAGTAAGGGAGTACATAGGCGTCAGTGGAAGATACATGTAGCTTTCATGTACAGTGATGGAAGTTTGCAGATGGACAGTTTTGGTGGGAATTAGGAAGGAAGAGGAAGATAGTTGTGCGTGAATGAATGAGGGCTACTGCGAAGGTTGCTACCTAGATAGCGAGAGTCTCACAGCGAGTTGCTCGAAGGTTCAAACTGTTTTTGAGGCGCTTCTGATACCTTACCTAGTGAGATAGGTATGGTACCTAACATATTATTGTGGGGCTGTCTCGAGATTTGGCGCCCCAGAGACCAAAGTAGAATACAATACCTCTACCTGATTTTCTTTTTTTTTCCTTTTCTACCTCACTGCCTCGTGCACTGCAAATTTGTCTCTAAATTCAGATAAAATACCTGTACACGGTCATGTGAATGGGAGTATTGTTTTCCATTGTATAGTATGATTGTCCGGGGAGATGAGATGACGATGATGAATGACGATGTTGGCTCCCTACGGAGGCCCAAAGTGGCCAGCCGCCACACTTCACCCCCGGCTTTCTTTAGCTTTGTCTTTATACTACCACTTCTACCTTTCTACTACCCTATAAAACCTACCTTCCTAACTTCCTACCTACCTACCTACCTACCTACCTTCCTAACTTCCTACCTACCTACCTACCTACCTACCTACCTACCTACCTACCTACCTACCTACCTACCTACCTATTCCTATAGGCTACCTTGTCTAAAATTAAGAAGAGGAGGCCTAGGAAGAAGAGGAAGCCTAGGGAGAAAAGGAGGCCTAGGAAGAGGAGGTATAGGAAGAAGAGGCCTAGGGAGAAGAGTAGGCCTAGGAAGAAGAGGAATAGGAAGAAGAGGCCGCCTAGGAAGAAAAGGCCTAGGAAGAAGAGACCTAGGAAGAAGAAGCGGCCTAGAGAGAAGAGAAGGCCTAGAAAGAGAAGGCCTAGAAAGAAGAGAAGGCCTAGGAAGAAGAGGCCTAGGAAGAAGAGGAGGCCTAGGGAGAAGAAGAGGTCTAAAGAGAAGAGAAGGCCTAGAAAGAGAAGGTCTAGGAAGAAGAGGAAGCCTAGAAATAAGAAAAGGCCTAGAAGGAAGAGGCCTAGGAAGAAAAGGAAGCCTAGGAAGAAGAGGCCTAGAAGGAGGAGGTCTAGGAAGAAAAGGAAGCCTAGGAAGAAGAGGAGGCCTAGGGAGAAGAAGAGGCCTAGAAAGAAGAGGAGGCCTAGGGAGAAGAGGAGGTCTAAAGAGAAGAGAAGGCCTAGAAAGAGAAGGCCTAAAAAGAAGAAGAGGCCTAGAAAGAAGAGAAAGCCTAAGAAGAAGAGTAAGCCTAGAAAGAGAAGGAAGCCTAAGGAGAAGAGGAGGCCTAGGGAGAAGAGGCTTAGGAAGAAGAAGCCTAGGAAGAAGAGGAAGCCTAAAGAGAGAAGGAAGCCTAAGGAGAAGAGGAGGCCTAGGGAGAAGAGGCCTAGGAAGAAGAGGCCTAGGAAGAAGAAAAGGCCTAAAGAGAAGAGGAATCCTAGGAAGAAGAGGCCTAGGAAGAAGAGATAGAAAGAAGAGACGAAAAAGATAAGGGAGACGAGAGACGAGAGACGAGAGATAGAAGGGACTTAGGGTTACGCTTAGGGTTACAAAAGATAAGATAAAAGGAATAACGAAACTTTCTAACGAGACTTTATTATATTATTTTATAACAAGACTTCGTAATAAGAGGAACGAGAAGAATAATAATAATAATAAGAGGAATAAGAAGAGAAACGAGAAGAGGAATAAGAAGATATTCTATAGGCCTACCTAGTAGTAGTTCGGAATTAGCTAATTTTCTATATATATTATATATATTATATATATATTTGTATTCTATCTCTCTCTATCTCTTCTTCCTAGGCCTCTTCTCTCTAGGCCTTCTCTTTTCTCTAGACCTCCTTTTCCTAGGCCTCCTCTTCTTCCTACGCCTCCTCTTCCTAGGCCTCCTCTTCCTAGGCCTTCTCTTATCTCTAGGCTTCCTCTTCTTCCTAGGCCTCCTCTTCCTAGGCCTTCTCTTCTCTCTAGGCCTCCTCTTCTCTTTAGGCCTCTTCTTCCTAGGCCTCTTCTTCCTAGGCCTCCTCTTCTTTCTAGGCCTTCTCTTCCTAGGCCTTCTCTTTCTTCCTAGGCCTCCTCTTTCTAGGCCTCCTTTTTCTAGGCCTTCTCTTTCTAGGCTTCCTCTTCTCTCTAGGCCTTCTCTTTTCTCTAGGCCTCTTCTTCTTAGGCTTTCTCTTCTCTCTAGGCCTCTTCTTCTTTTTAGGCCTTCTCTTTCTAGGCCTTCTCTTCTCTTTAGACCTCCTCTTCTCCCTAGGCCTCCTCTTCTTTCTAGGCCTCTTCTTCTCCCTAGGCCTCCTCTTCTTCCTAGGCTTCCTTTTCTTCCTAGGCCTCCTCCTTCTAGGCCTCTTCTTCCTAGGCTTCCTTTTCTTCCTAGGCCTCTTCCTTCTAGGCCTTTTCTTATTTCTAGGCTTCCTCTTCTTCCTAGACCTCCTCTTTCTAGGCCTTCTCTTCTCTTTAGACCTCTTCTTCTCCCTAGGCCTCCTCTTCTCCCTAGGCCTTCTCTTCTTAGGCCTCCTCTTTCTAGGCCTTCTCTTTCTAGGCTTCCTCTTCTCTCTAGGCCTTCTCTTTTCTCTAGGCCTTCTCTTCTTAGGCTTCCTTTTCTCCCTAGGCTTCCTCTTTTCTCTAGGCCTCTTCTTCCTAGGCCTCTTCTTCCTAGGCTTCTTCTTCCTAGGCCTCCTCTTCCTAGGCCTCCTCTTCCTAGGCCTCCTCTTCCTAGGCCTCCTCTTCCTAGACCTCTTCTTTCTAGGCCTTCTCTTTCTAGGCTTCCTCTTCTCTCTAGGCCTTCTCTTCTTAGGCTTCCTTTTCTCCCTAGGCTTTCTCTTTTCTCTAGGCCTCTTCTTTCTAGGCCTCTTCTTCCTAGGCTTCTTCTTCCTAGGCTTCTTCTTCCTAGGCCTCCTCTTCTCTCTAGGCCTCTTCTTCTTAGGCTTCCTTTTCTCCCTAGGCTTCCTCTTCCTAGGCCTCCTCTTCTCTCTAGGCCTCTTCTTCTTAAGCTTCCTTTTCTCCTTAGGCTTCCTCTTCTCTCTAGGCCTCCTCTTCCTAGACCTCTTCTTTCTAGGCCTCCTCTTTCTAGGCTTCCTCTTCTTTCTAGGCCTTCTCTTTCTCTAGGCCTCTTCTTCCTATACTTCTTCTCCCTAGGCCTTCTCTTCTCCTTAGGCCTCCTCTTCTCTCTAGGCCTTCTCTTCTTCCTAAGCTTTCTCTTCTTCTTACCTTTCTTTTCTAAACTATAGGTAAGGTAGCGATAGATACGGCGATAACGGCGAGGTAGGTAGCGAGCGTATAGCGAGTATATATAGTAGTATATAGTAGGTAGAAAGGTAGAAGTAGTAGGAAGTTGAAGCCAAAGAAAGCCGGGGGTGAAGTATAGCGGCTGGCCACTTTGGGCTTCCGTCGCTCCCTTCCCCTCGCCGCTCATCTTACTCCAGTGAGAACTAACCAGGATACCTACTTATCTTATATACCTCTAGTACCTCTCTCAGAACTCGACTAGTCTTCTGACAGAAGCTCACCTGAGGTGCCTTACCTCCTACATACATCTTATACTCCTCCTCTCTTCTCATACACACCAGAAACCTCCCCCTCCGTCGCATCAAAAACCACCACCTCCAAAATGGTCACCACGCGCTCCGGCGGCGAATCGACCAAAAGTCCCACCAAACCCACCACCGCCGCTCCAAAGCCCCCAACAACAACAACAACAACAACGCGCACCACCAAACCCTCCACCTCCACCACCTCCTCCTCCCCAACCAAACCCTGGACCCACACCCCCCGCCCCCTCACGCTCCTCTGGCTCACACTCAGCACTCCGCTCGTCCTCTGGGACGCCGGCTACGTCCTCCTGCGACCGCACAGCATGGTCGGAGGAAAATATCACTCGCCGCTCTGGACGCCGTATGCGTTGTATGCGGAAATTGATTATGTCTATGGCTGGAAGGCTTTGCAGGAGAATAATTCTTGGACACAGACGCAGACGTGGTTTAATTTGGGAGAGGTGTTGGCTTATGCGGTTTATTTGGGGTGGGTTTGGGGGGGTGGATATGCGAAGGGGAAGGGGATTTTTGAGGGGAGGACTTTGGAGGGGAGGAGGGCGGCGTGGGCGGTTTTGGTGGGGTTTAGTGCGGCTTCTTTGACGTTTTATAAGACTGTTATGTATTGTATGTTTTTCTTTCCTTTTTTTTCCCATCATTCTCGGGAGGGAATGGGGATTTCTTTGGTGGTTGTTCATTGTATGAACTGACTGATGGACTGACTGACTGACATGGGAAATTCTTCTCTTTTTCTAATAGGGCTACTGGAATATCTTTCGGGATTTGAAAATATCGGTCACAACGACTGGACTACATTAATCACTATGTGGATTATTCCCAACGGCGCCTGGCTGATTGGGCCTTCATATATGATGTATGTATTTGGGGGAGAGATACTTCAGGGACTGGAGATGGCCGCTACTGCTACTGCTCCAGGCTCCACGCGGAAGACGAAATAGGTAGCACACGTACAGTAGTGGTCACGTGTGGGCAATGTGCTGGATCTTGCAGCAGTGTGTACCATGTGGTTGGTGTGCTGTCACATATAGGAGGGAGGTAGGCTCAGCAGGAATAATATCAGGTATGCTCAGCAGCTCGGTCTTCGCCGTTCCTCGCTCGTTGCCACCGTATTCTCGTCCCTTTCAACATGGGTGGCTGGTCGGAGGCAACACGCATACCATACCATACCATGCCAGACACATAGCATACGGCACGTGGTGTAACCAACCAGTGAGTGAATCCCGCCCAAGACATACTCGCTAGGTACCGATCAAGCATCAAGAAAGCTGGATATACGGCTCTTATGGTGGAAGCGATGATGGCATAGTTCCCAAGCGCCATCACTGCAAGCCTCGTCGACATCGTTTACTAAACTTCTCAGGGCAAACATCGAATCATGTGCCTTACAGGGACCACGAGTGAGCTGACATAAGCCCCGGGGGACCTCAGCCACGAGCTCCAACGGTTGAGCTGCAGGACAGGACTACGCCTCTTTGGACGACGATTTGCACAAAACTCATTTTTTTGCCTGCTGCGAGAGAAACGCTGCAGAACACAATGTTATTGGTCCCCTACTCAGTTCCGTGCCCTCGCGCATTTGGGGATGGCGGGAAAAAATCAATAAATGTCTTGCACACGGCTTGGGCCTACTATAAGGTAACAATGGAATCCTGCCGCCTCTTCTTCTTCTTCTTCTTCTGGCCTGTATACGTTTTCTGTTGTGTTCGGTAGGAGTCATCTTTCCGTTGATTTGATAGAAGATGCTCCTCTCCTGGAATCTGCTGGCCACTGTGCCTTTGGTCCTTCTGTCTACCTCGGCCTCGGCTCTACCACAAGCTGGCGGTGTAGCGACTCCATCCGTCAACTCGACCACCTGTAATGGCAAGACATATGTGTATAACGAGCTTGCTGGTTACGGTTTCGTTCCCAACAATGCTCGAGACAAGCTGGGAGATACTATTGGGGGCATTGGCTCCTCGATTGCTGTGGCGTGAGTGGCATACCCGAGTGAGTGAGTCTCACACGCTGACGATAGTGATTTGTGGACAGATCATGGGTTCGTCTTCCGAATAACTCATATACTGGCCAGCTGTATGCATTGCCCGATCGTGGCTGGAACACAGAAGGCACTCTCAACTACCAGAACCGCATTCAGAAGTTTTCGATTATATTCACGCCTAACGCTTCTGCCACTGTTGCCGATCCATCGCCACCAAATCTCCAATTCACGTACCTCGACACCATTCTTCTCACTGATCCCGCTGGAAACCCCACTTCCGGCCTCGATGGTGCTCTGACGGGACCGTATTTGACATTTCCCGGCTACGAATTCCCGTTCCCATCTGCCAACTACACCGGAGATGGATTCGGAGGCGCAGGCACGGGGGGCAATCGACTAGTAATTGACTCCGAAGGTCTCGTTCTCGGGCACGATGGAACCTTCTGGGTCTCAGACGAATACGGCGACTACATTTACAACTTCAGCCCATCCGGAAACATGATCAATGCCATCCGGCCCCCATTAGCCTACATTCCCCACCGCAACTCCAACGAATCCTTCTCCGCAGATTCCGCACCCAGCTACAATCCCTCTCTCCGTCCCACGCCTCGCGATCCCACCACCGGCCGAGCCAACAATCAAGGTCTCGAAGGCCTCACCAGTAATCCTCAAGGCACAAAACTCTATGCCCTTACCCAATCTGCTTTGCAGCAAGACAGCGGTTCCAAAAACCCTTCAACTGCCAATTCTCGTTTTCTCGTCTACGACATTTCTGATTCTTCTCATCCTCCTCTTCTCGAAGCCGAATACGTCATCCATCTACCCAACACCCTCCCCTCAACCCCTTCCTCCCGAATCGCCCGCCAAAGCGAAATCCACTATATTTCCCCCACACAATTCCTCGTCCTCGCCCGCGACTCCGGAGCAGGAAGAGGTCAAGGAACGAGTACCACAAGCATTTATCGCCACGTCGATGTGTTTGATATTTCCTCCGCTACCAACATTGCTGGATCTTTTTATGATGATACGACGGGATCCATCGCTCCAGGAGGTAGTCTTTTGGAGAATGTGACGGCGGCGGAATATTGTTCTTGGTTGGATTATAATGTGAATTCGCAGTTGGAGCGGTTTGGGGTGAGGAATGGGGGGGAACAGAGTCAGGGGTTGTTGAATGAGAAGTGGGAGAGTTTGGCTGTTGTTCCTGTTTTGAAGGAAACGACCACGGAGGCGAAGACGGAGACGAAGAGGACCACAGGGGAAGATGATAACGAAGGGGAATTTTTTGTGTTATCATTTTCGGATAATGATTTTATTACGCAGGATGGATATTTGAAAAATGGAGAGTTTCGCTATCAGGATGGGAGTGGGTATAGTTTGGAAAATCAGGCGTTGTTGTTTAGGGTGCAGTTGCCTGTGGAGGAGGGACCTTTGGTTGGGTAGGTAGGTCTAGAATGGATATGTGAGGGAGGAGGATGAGGTTGTTGTATATTTAGTTGTAGTAGGTACAGTAGAGTCTGTTGACAGACAGTTCCTTGACGAGCTGAGAAGGATTCATCATTCATACAGGAAATTCGGTTATATGTTCGAGAAATATACCGATATCGATCATATCGACGTATCCGCAGCGAATAGAGTTTATGAAATTGGCCAGGGCCTGTGAGGCTGTGAGGAGTTTTGTCCCAACATGACTTCCACCCCACCGTAGTACACTTCACCTCGGCCTCTGGCTTCGGATCCTTACATGGCCCGGATTTAAAAGTCGAAAAGAAAAAGTAATACAAAACAAACATCAACAACAACAACAACCACATCAATATTTACAGCATCCACCAAAACCCATTCGAATCAAGATAAAAGTAACAGAAACAAAAAACTTCAAGACCCTCCCAAAAACCCATCCCAAGAAAGAAAGAAAAGAAAGAAAATGCCCCCAACAACAACCCGCGGCGGCGCTCCCACCCGCCCTCTTCCACACCCTCTCCCCTTCCACCCCGGAAACACCTATTTGCCTTTTTCCCAACTTATCGCTCTTGAATCTCTTTCTGGGTCCCTCGACAATAACAACCATCCAGACGATTCTCTCCAAAAAAGTTTCCTCTCCATCTCCCCCCCTTTCGCCCCCGGCGGACCTCTCGGAACAGGCCGGTCCTATGGTGGACATGTGCTGATGCAGGCTGCTTGGGCTGCTGCTCAGACTCTCGAAGGTGCTCCTCTTCATCCTGCATCTTCGGCGACGGGAGGTGGTGCAGGTGGTGCTGCGGGGAAAAGTGATTTTCTGCTCCACAGCATCTCAGGAAACTTTCTCCTTCCCGGAAAATTAGACTCGAAATTCGAATATCGAGTAAAAATCATCAGAAATGGAAAAGGAATTAAAGTTAGAGGGGTGGAGGTTTTTCAAGAAAGTGCAAAAAAAGACGAAAAAGAAAAGGGAAAGGAGATGTTTTTTATAGCAACATGTTCATTTAAACTCCGCGAACATTCTCAAGTTTCCATCCAACAACAAGAAGGAGATTTTTTGGATGATGACTTTTATGGAGAGAAGGTCTATGGGGGTGTTTTGAAGGGAAAGACGGATCCGATGAGGGATTTGGAAGAGGTTCCGGGGATGGATTTGACGTTTTATCGGAAGAAAATTTTGGAGTATGAGGACGGTGAGGAGGGAAAAGGGAAACATGATGCGTTTCCGGGTTTGCAGTGTCGGAAAGTGGATATGAGGGAATGGAATTCCACAAGACATCCGATGGAGAGGAGGCAGTTGATATTTTATCGGATGATTTTTGATCGCGAAAAAGGCGAAGAAAAAGAAGAGGGGATGAATATGAATATGAATATGCAATTATGTGCACATTTATACGCATCTGATCGCAACAGTTTATTTATCGTGGCGAATTTATTCGATTTGGGGGATTTTTTTACGAACATGAGTAGTCTTTCTCATACGGTTATCTTTCATGCTGAGGAGGGGGAGATGAGATTTGGATCTTCCACAGCATCAAAAACAACAACAAAACGCACCAAATCACCCTTCCACAAAGCCAACAACAACAACAACAACGATGGAGGTGGCCGATGGTTTTGTATGGAAGTCTTCGGGAGCCGAATACATGGTGGACGAGCTGTGCATAATTGTCGAATTTTTAATGATGAAGGTACACATATTGCGACGTGTATGCAGGATGGATTGATTCGGTTTGCGGTGGATCCGCAGAAGCCGACGGAGGAGGAGTTGGAGATGATGGAGGCGGTGAAGAGGGGGTGGAAGGGTGCGCGGAGGGGGGAGAAGTTGTGAAATGGATGGATTTGATTTCGGGGGGAAGTTTGGGCGGTGGTGAGGTGGGGTTTGATTGGAAGGGGGGGGTTGGAATGAGTTTTTTTT
>NW_016017383.1:566206-578057 GCF_000320565.1 Sphaerulina musiva SO2202
AGGGGGTGGGTTGGAATGAGTTTTTTTTTTTTTTTTTTTTTTTTTTTTTTTTTTTGCTGGGTTGAGATGGATTTTTGTTGGCGGTGGATGATGTTGTCGAAGTGGTTGGTCGTTGAGCATATATATATAGCAATGCGCAGAAATAAACGCTTTTTCATCACATTGCGCATAGGTGTCACAGCCACCACGAGCAACCAACCATGAAATCGAAAGACATATCGACACAACCACCACCACCACCACCATCCCCATCAAAACATCCAAATCCCCACCATAAACCCCCTACTCTCAACTCCCAATCCCCAAATACCTCTCATAACCCCTCAAATCCAACCCCTCCCTCCCCAAAAACTCTTCCAAAATCCTCTTCAAATCCCTCGCGCCTCCAGGCTGCAACACCTGCGTCCGAAAGCGCATTCCCACCTCGCTACTAAACGGATCATCCACAAAGGCCGAATAAAATACATCCTCTGCATACACCAAACACCATTGATAGGCGTAATATGTACCCGCATACCGGTCTTGGATGTTGGAGAATGTGGATTCTCCGTGGCCCCATTTGTTGGGGTCGTTGTTGTTGTTGTTGTTGTTGTTGTTGTTGTTGTTGTTATCGTTGTCGCTTTGAGGACTAGTACTGGGAAGATCGGAAGGGTCGGGAATCATAGTAACATTGCGACCGAGAGTATTGTACAAAATCGTAACATCGAGAGATTTCGCTTCGTCAGAAGAAGTGAGTTGGGAGAGATTTTGATCGTACAAAGCGAACCAAATCTGACGAAGAGTATCCAAACCGCCGAGAAGTTGAGTGGAATTGATAACTTTGGCAATCAAATCGTCAGACATGGTAGCTGGGGGTAAAGCAGAAGTTGGATCGAGTTGCTGTTCGCTTCTCCAAGCGGAAGCGGCTTCGGAGGAAAAGGAGGACCAGTGTTTACTGATGCGTTGGAGAGTTTGAGGGACGCGGGCCCAGTTTGCCATTAGTTGAGATGGGAATTCGAGGAAATCTGAGGGGACGCCTGCGGTGCCGTGGGTACGGCTGAAGGTCGTCTGGCTGAGGAAATTGTGCATGGTGTGGCCGAGTTCGTGCATGACGCTGCTGACGTCGGCGTGTTTGAATAGGGAGGGTTTGATGGTATCGTTGGATTTTTGGAAATTGAGAATCACTGAACAGGAGGAGGCGAAGTAGGAGCCGTCTTCTTTTTGGAAGCCGTACTGGATGGGCTGCATGTATCCCCCTCCACCGCTCTTGACGCCTTCGCGGTAGAAGAGGTCGAGGTAGAGATAGCCGCGGAATCCAGTGTCGGTCACTTGGTACTTTTCCATGTACTCCTGATTGTCCCATACGGCGTACATCATGACATCGGGATGCCATACGAGATCGCTACCCTTGCCGGATGGGGATAACTCATCAGCATCCTCGCCCTCGATTTTGTAGAATTTCAAACCGAAGATTTCGCCATAGAATTCCAGTATGGCCGGAACAGTGGTATTTGCGGGAAAGTACGCAGTAACTTGGTTTTCGTCCACATCGTAATTGGTTTTGCGTTCGACTTCTCCGTAGTACAATCTAAGCACAGCGTCAGCGTGGTCCCCTGAATATGGAGTACGAAAAGGCCGTGGGGGTGTAAACAGTCACAGAGAGAATTTCAACACTTACTTGTCCCACCAATAGGCTATACCTCCATCACCCACCGGACTCACCAGCTTCTCGTCTTTCGACTTGAGCTCATTGAGAGTTTCCAGCTCCCGTTGGCCCAAAGGCGCAACCCTGGAGCCAATATCTGCCAAAAACTCATTCACCACTTCTACTGTCTCCGCCATCGATCCATCAAGCCTAAGCCAACCCAGAGTTAAAAAGCCAGTTTCTTCTTGCGAGAGAGAAAAGTTCCCGTGGAGATAATCAAAAAAGTAAGAACAAAACTCACGCGTAAGCAGCATAACTAGGATAACCCAAAACCTGCGCATATTGCAACCGCACATCAACAGCTTCCTGCACCAGAGGAACATTCTCCGGAGACTTGCGTTGCGCCGTCAAGAATGTAGTATACCTCGTAGTCTCATTGATCGCATTATTCATAATAGTAGGGTAGCGAGAACGAAGACCAACGTCCACTTTCAGCTTCCCGGCATTCTCACCCGTCGTGATGTTCTCATAAGTCTGCAGGATTTCCATGGGCACGCCTTCGAGCTCTTCGGGTGTGAAGTAGACATCAGCCACATCCTTGGCCAGATTGGAGCTGAATTCGTCGGTAATGTTTGACAAACGCTCGTCGAGTTGGAAGAAACGGTCGCGTTGTTCGCCAGCTGTGACGTTCAGACCGGATTGCGCGAATTGGAACCATGCGCTTTTGAGGGCGATTTGCTCTTCTTCGTTGAGTGAGGAGTCGTTGGCGTATTTCTGATATACGCTGTCTATCAATCGGAATAAGTCCTCGTTGTTGCGAACTTGGTCGTCCACATCCCGAGCATTTCCTAGTGCGGTGCCTATGGCTTCGTTCACTTCGGGTTTGGTGCCTAGGCTATAAGTGCCCAAAGGCAGACTTCCAACACCATCCTCGTTCTCGTATCGAAGATATGGGAGAATGGTATTATCGAACGTGGCGTTGTCCGGGCTCACATTGTCCAGGATACTCTGCACCATAGCCTTCTGGAGCGCAATGTTCTTAGATATGGTCTGATTGATGGAATCGGCCGAGTCGTTGAACACATATGGCGCCTGTGGGGGACGTGGGATGTTGGAGCTCAAATGGCCACTATCCGGGGCTGTTTGCGCATGGCCAAGTTGTGCCAAGATGGACAGCAAGAGAAGTGTGATCCTAGACTTCGCCCAAGACGAGCCCAGCTGATTGATATAGTGGGAATTCAGAGCCATCTCTGCTCATACAGTGCTGTATCAATCGTCAATCTGCACGAATCGGGCGACCATGAGGGGACAGCCAAACGCTTATACATCGCGTCTTGTACCTTTTAGTTGTGTTGGAAGTAAACCTAATTTTAAACATCTCATCTGCTATTGCAGGCATGTCGTCTTTGGCTTGTAGCCTGCTGGGATCATCGTCTCACGGATCTCGTACTTCTTGTTCCGTCGATTCGCCTAGAACAATATCGTTAAATCCAAACAGGGGCTATGCGCTATGCCACTCGTTGATCAAGTTTCATGAACTTTTATCCTACTCTTGTATGCATACAAGCTGGGTCCATCTATCCGTCTATCTGGCTGTCTTGATCTATCTAACAAGCTGACTTAAAGTAACAGCAACCAAGAACACCGCCCATACCGAGTGGAGAGTCGAAGGAGCTGTGCGTTTTATATCGCCGCGGGTCTGTACAATCATTTATTACTCTGTCACTCTGTTGGTACAAAACATCTCATTCGTCATCAGCCTGTTGGAGTCGAGTTCGAGCAGTGTCTTCTTTCTTCTTCCATATCGTACAACAAATTGAGGTTGGCGAAAGAATCACGGCTCTCTGGCTGCTCGGTTCTGCCCGAGAGCCAACTCAAGTCACCCTCTGGAAATTGGAGAGTGGCACCTCGTCAGCATGACCCTCCTCTATCACTCGCACGTAGGAGTTGCCAGGCGCATAGGGCCTGACGGGGGTGCCTGCACATCCTCTGCAAACGGTTCTAGTCCTCGCGGGACTTTGTCCATAGAGTAGGTATTGGCCAAATGTAGGCCTGCCACCGTTCCCACAGATATGAGCAATGCACTACTTCTTATTTTTCTCCGCCCTCTCCTTCTCGTGCTTAGCGATCAACTCCCTCTGCAACTGCGGCGGCGCAGGAGCATAATGACTAAACTCCATACTAAACTCTCCTTTGCCCTGCGTTGCAGCACGCAATTGGGAAGAGAAGCCAAACATGCTATTCAACGAACAATCGGCAGTCAGCGTAAACTCCTCGGCACCGATTTCCGTGTCATTAATGATGGAGTTTCTCTTGTTGAGAAGGCCGACAATGTTACCCTGGAACTCCACAGGAGCGGTAATCACAGTCTTCATCAAAGGCTCGAGAACCTGGGGACCTGCAGCGAGAAAGGCTTTACGAAAGGCTTGTTGCGTGGCGTTCTTGAAGGCCAATTCCGAGGAATCAGTCATGTGTGTAGCTCCGTCGTTGATCACCATGCTTGTTCCAAGGACACGATGGCCGAGGAGCGGACCGTTGACACAAGAGGCTTGGAAACCTTTGTCGCAGGCGAACAAGTATTTTTCGGGAATGGTACCACCCACGATTTGAGATTCGAACTTGTTTTCACCGAAACCAGCTTCGCTGCCGCTCTCGGACGGCTCGGTGGGTTCGAGATACCCAACAACACGAGCGTAATCTCCCGCTCCACCAGTTTGCTTCCTGAGTAAGTGGTCGAATGGGACGTGATTTTGGATGGTCTCTCGGTATGCAACTTGTGGTTGACCGGTGACGACCTCAACCTTGTATTCACGTCTCATGCGTTCGACATAAATATCGAGATGGAGTTCACCCATTCCGGATATAATGGATTCGCCCGACTCAGTATCGACGTGAACGCGGAATGTGGGATCTTCACGCTGGAATCTCGAAATGGCCTTGCTGAAGTTGGGTGTGTCCTTGGTGTGTTTGGGTCTGATGTAGAGGGAGATGACGGGGTCCGGCACGAACATGGATGTCATAGAATAGTCAAGCTTGCCGCCGTCTGTAAAAGTGTCTCCAGAAGCGCAGTCAATGCCGAACACTGCACAAATTTCTCCCGCGCCGATCTCCGAGACCTCTTCCATTTCGTTAGAGTGCATGCGTACGATGCGAGGAATCTTGACTTTTTGACCTGTGCGAGCATTGGTGACATTCTGACCTTTGGAAAGCTTGCCCTGATACACGCGAATATAAGTGAGCTGGCCAAAGTTAGACTCTTCCAACTTGAATGCTAAGCCTACAAAGGGGAGGGAATTGTAAGAGACAAGCTTGACGGTCGCTTCGTTTCGTCTTCGGTCCAGAGCCAAGTTCTCCACCTCAGACGGGTTGGGCAAGTAATCGACGACAGCATCTAGCATAGGCTGAACGGACTTATCAGCCAAAGCAGATCCCATCATGACAGGTGTGAACTTCAGCCCGATTGTCGCGCGTCGAATGGCCGCCTTGATCTCGTCCACCGAAGGCTCACGTTCGTCCAGCACTGCGTCGGCAATAACATCGTCGACGTCAGCCAGAGTCTCGATCATGACCTGTCTCTTCTCCTTGGCGAATTCAACCAAGTCTGCCGGGCATTCATCCTCTCGCACAATAACACCTTTATCTCCCTCTGAGTAGATGGCTCGCATTCGAATGAGATCCACTACACCCTTGAACTGATCCTCCGCACCGATTGGGATCTGGATGGCAGCAGCAGGAATTCGCAATTTCTGATTGATTCCTTCTACCGCCTTCCAAGGGTTGGCACCCGCTCGATCCATCTTATTCACAAAGGACAGACGAGGCACATTGTACCGCTTCATCTGTCGATCCACCGTCACCGTCTGCGACTGCACACCCGATACCGCACACAGAATCATCACAGCGCCATCCAACACTCTCAGCGCTCTTTCCACCTCAATCGTGAAATCGATGTGTCCTGGTGTATCAATCAAGTTGATATGGAATTTCTCCTCTTTCAGCTCCCCTGTCACAGGATCCGGCACCTTCTTCACCCAGTCACAAAACGTCGCAGCAGATTGGATTGTGATGCCCTTCTCTCGCTCCAAATCCATACTATCCATCTTAGCGCCGACGGCATCGCGTCCGCGCACTTCGTGAATATCCTTGATCCGACCCGTGTAGAACAGCACGCGCTCAGTGGCAGTCGTCTTGCCAGAATCGATGTGTGCTGCGATGCCAATGTTCCGCACTTTGTCCAAGCGAGCGGCTTCTTTGGGGTCGAGGTTCTCGACGATGGCAGATTGAGAAAGCGAAGCGGGATCATGCATGGCCGTTTCCAGGACGGAGGCTGCTGCTGTTGCGGAAGCCCATCGTCGCGGCTGAGTCCATCTCGCGCCAGGTATTCTGTCGTGTTTCTGCCCGGAGAGGGAAAGTTGTCGAAGGGGATAGCATGTCGATGCGGATGTGAATGTCCTCGTGCTGGGACTGCGAAGAGCCGTGTTCCGCAGCGAGAGCCGCGTCAGCGCTTGAACTCGCATTGTGGATAAAACGGGAACGAGAGACTCGAGATATGAAGAAGAGGTGCACTGGGCAGAGGCGAACGGCTGAGGAACGACACTTTTTGCTTGTCTCACTGCTCAGACCTCTCTCGTACCATACCGCTTTGGGCACCCCCGCGGACATGTATCTGTTCCTGTGTCAGCAGTTTCTGGCTTACCTACTTACATCTGGGCCTCTCGCTGTTATTGGCCTCAGCAACATGGGAGAGCCTATCGCAGACAGTTTGATGCTGCTTAGATGGACGCCATAAATTTCGCACAATAGAATGTTTGGAGCGGCCAAGCACAAGCTGAATCAAATATATGCTGTCCCGAAGACGGTGCTTCCAATAGGTCAGGACTGTTGCTACGCCTTCCCCCTCCTCAAAGCCTTCGCCAAACCCCTTCTCCTCTTCCCCTTCACATCTCTTCCCTCCTCGATATTCAACATGGCCTCCCTCTTCTTATCGCCCACAACATTCAACGCCTCTCGAATGACCCGCGTCTCGACGTTCACTCCAGTCTCCTCATACGCCACCATAGCCTTGCCCACACGTGCTTCGATCGCTTTCACAAGGTCCACATCCCTCTGTCCCACGAGACTAATCGCCACGCCGACCCGTCCCGCACGTGCCGTACGTCCCACACGATGAATGTAATCATCCGGGTTACGAGGTAGGTCATAATTGATCACGAGTCCCACATCCGGAATATCAAGACCGCGACCCGCTACGTCTGTGGCAACGAGGATCCGTGCGGCGCCAGCGCGAAAGCGGGCGAGGTTGTTGACGCGGTCTTCATGGGTGAGAGCGGAGTGGAGAGCTGTGATGCGGTGCTCGAGAGAGCGGAGCATGTATTCTAGGAGGTTTGCGGTTGTGGTGCGGTTTGTGAAGATGATGGTTGTCTTTTGAATATTGGCGGGAGTGCTGAGGAGAATGTGCAGGTACTTTTCTTTATGCAGGACATTCACGAGTTGATAGGTTTGGGTTAGGGTTGAAGGTATGGCAAGAGAGTCAATGTCTACTTCTGAGACGAAGGGTGGTGGACGGCCTGGGAGACTTTAGCTTTTTGAAAGTTCACGGAGTCATGAAAAGGGCAGAGACGTACCATTCTCTCGAGGACTTTCCTTCAAAGCTCGCACTTCAGGTGTGACTGTGGCGGTGAAGAGTAAGGTCTGTCTCTTTGCTGCGCTGGGCACTGCGTCTAGACACCGTTCCACATCTCCCAGCATGCTGCCTTTTCCACTTTGTAGCAAGCGATCTGCTTCGTCGAACACCACAAACTTGACTTTTTTCAGTCCGCGAATAGTGTCTTCTCCACTGTTCAGCACATGATCCGCCAGCCTGCCAGGCGTGGCAATCACAATATGTGGTTTCTTTTCCAGCTCGATGGCCTGTTTTCGCATCTCAGCTCCGCCTGTCACAAGAACTGATTTGATGCCTTGATTCCCTCCAATGGCTTGGATCTGCTCATAAATTTGGAGTGCCAATTCTCGGGTTGGTGTCAGGATGAGAGCGTAAATTCCCGACGGTTCTTTCGCCCACTGTTGGAGAATTGGCAACGCAAATGCAATTGTCTTTCCAGATCCAGTGCGACTCCCTCCTATGCAGTCTTTACCTGCGAGAATTTCGGGTATGGTAGACTTTTGAATACGTGTCGGGTTTGTGATGGACAGGTTTTTGAGTGCGTGGATCAACCATGGTGATACTCCAAGGTCTTTGAAGGTCAACTTTTCGTTCAGATCGGTCGATAGCGTGATGGCATCAACCGGTTCTTCAGTCGAAGACGAAGCAACCGGTTGCACTTTGGGAGCCTTTGATTTCTTGATTCTGGACAGGCCGTCGTCTTGGAACGTGATGGCCCTAGATGGCACTTCTTCCGCATCCTCGCCGTCGCTACTCAATCTCCGCTTCTTGACAGGCCGATCGCTATCGTGGAAGTCCGCCATGGCTGAGTAGAGTCTGTCTTGCAGAGGTTCGAGAAAAGAAGTTCGGGACCAAAAAAAGTGCGCCACAATTCTGTGTGAGAAGAACCCTGGCCCGCTAGCGTCAACCTTATCTGATATTTTTCGTATGGACGTGCGAATGAGCACGACTTCGAAATTACCCATCACCTACAACTTCTACTGCAGCCGCAAAGATGCCTCGGGCAATGAAGAAGCAGAAGCTGGATCTAAGCGACGACGAAAGCGATGCCGGCGTCAAGATCGAGCCTTCCACCTTCAAAATCAACGAGTCGTATGCCGCTCGCTTCGAACACAACAAAAAGCGCGAAGAACAGGCCCGGCTGGAGGAAAAGTATGGCGCAGGGAATGTGGCGGGAAATGGCAGCAAGCGCAAGTTCGACGACGACGACGACGAAGACGATGATTCGAGCACCGACGAGGAGGAAGACGACGATGCTGAGCTGGCAGACGAGGAAGTCGACGAGGAGATTGAGAATGTGCTGCAGGCCATCCGGAACAAGGACCCGCGCATCAAAGACCCCAATGTGAAGTTCTTCAAAGACTATAACCCCGAGCAAGATGGCGCCAAGGGGAAGGAGAAGGAGGGAAAGCCCATGACACTGCACGATTACCAGCGGGAGAGACTGCTCGCCGGTGAGATGGGAGACAATGACGACGAGGAGGTGCCGGTGCAGACATACCAGCAAGAGCAGGACGAGATGCGGAAGAATTTGGTTGGCCAGATGCACGCTACGGCCGCTGACGATGCAGAGAGCGAAGACAACGACGATGAGGAAGATGGTATGTTGGTGCGCAAGAAGAAGAGCAAGCACGAAGACCTTCCCACTGCCGACACCAAGTCCAAGTCCAGGAAGAAGAAGGTCAAGATCACGGAGCAGGATATCAACGAGGCCGACAAGGATCCAGAGACCTATCTGTCCAACTTTATGGCCGCCCGAGCTTGGCTGCCGACTGATGGCTCCCGCTTCCAGCCGCTCGAGTCGGATGACAGCGAGGATGAGAAAAAGGCAGAAGAGTACGAACATCTATACAACCTACGCCACGAGGACCCGACCGCCAATGAGAAGCTCAAGTCCTTCTCACGTGATGTTGGCAAGTATGGTGTGCGGAGAGATGAAAAGACTGGTCGTGCCAAGCAAAGAGAGCGTGAAAAGGAAACGAAGGAGGCTGCCAAGCGAGAACGTGAGGAGGAAAAGGCTCGACTGCGCAAACTCAAGGTGGAAGAAGCAGAGGAGAAGGTCAAGCGTATCAAAGAAGCTGCCGGGTTGCGAGGCAAAGCCATTGACTTGGATGAGTGGCGAGACGTTATTGAAGGCGACTTCGACGACGACAAATGGGAGCAGGAGATGAAGCGTCGCTTTGGAGAAGACTACTACGCGGAAGATGATGCGATGTCGGAGGACGAAGACGAGAAAGCTGGCGGAAGCAAGTCTCGTAAACCCAAGAAACCCAAATTCGACGACGACATCGACATCAACGACATCATACCCGATTTTGATGCCGGCGACAAACCCAACATCACGCTCACGGACGACGAAGATGACGAGGAGGGAGGTGCACCTCTCCCTCCCGCTTCCGACGAAGAGACGTCTGGGAAGAAACGCAAAACGAAAAAGGACCGCCTACAAGAGAAGTCTGACGCCAAACGTGCTGCGCGCAAAGAACGCGCCAAGATTGAAGAAATCATCGACTCTGCTCTCCCACTCAGTCACCCCACCTTGGCCTCTTCCGCAGGCTCGCACAAAGCTCCCGTCACAGGTTTCCGCTACCGCGAAACTTCTCCCACATCCTTTGGTCTATCAGCGAGAGATATCTTGTTTGCAGACGACACGGCATTGAACTCGTATGCGGGATTGAAGAAAATGGCCGCCTTTCGAGACCAGGAGAAGAAGCAGAGGGATAAGAAGAAGTACAGTAAGAAGCAAAGACTCAAGATGTGGAGGAAAGAGACGTTTGGAACTCCGGATGAGCCCACGGGCGGTTTCGAGAGGATCTTGGGCACCTTCGGGGAGCAGGTCAGTACGGGGGCGAATCATGTTAATCTTGCCGCAGCTGAGGAGAGCGGGAAATCGAATGGAACTAGCAAAGAGGGAACGAAGAAAAAGAAGAGAAGTAGAAAGAACAAGTCGAGCTCGGCGGCTTGAGTGAATAGTGGCAAGTAATTTCTCCATCTAGATGGCGGAGGAGAGGCGTGTATATATACATCTTCTGTACGACATATCGTAAGTGTATACAAAAACAATTCTGCAACCAGAGTTACTCTCCACAAATATATACCCTTCTTCTCGTAGAAGACAGGATTGTTTGAGTTAACCTCTCACCCACAAGGCCTAGAAGGCATTTTCCTCTCCCAAAGCTCTTCCATTCTTTCCACACAATCATATTCCATCTTACTAATCCGTACCCACCGCATCAATCCAACAATGCCCCTGTGGAGTCATAGGTAGCAGTCATCCATGACTCCAACATAACCAAAACGAATACCAAACAGCATTTTATCCATCCTAATACCTCAGCGAACCATAAATGTACATGTACATATACTGTACTACCTAAATCCCTTCCCCTATAATCCCTAGTACCCAGTGCCTACTAGAAATATTCAACCTGATCGATCTCTAGTATTATCAAAATCCCCCTCCCTTCTTCTTTCAGTCAATCCCGATATTGAAATTGTATATTTCTACCTTCTCCCTTTCATGCACGCCTATGGATGGCCTCGGGGACAAGTAAATCCAACCCTCCCCCTTTTTTTCTTTTTTTTTTGGGGGGAAGCTCTCTCTCTCTCTCTCTCCGACGGGACTTGGAGGAAACATTTTCCCACCCTCAATCTCATTTCGAGAAACTGAAGCCCCTGCGTAAAATTTGACTTCACTGCCCACTACCTGCTATGAAGTGGACTCGTAGAGGAAGTGGAAGTAGACTTAGAAGCTGAGAGGGGTTTGGATAGGATATCGAATACACTTTTCTTTTTCCTTTTTTTTCGTGGTGCGTTTATGAGATTTGTTTGTTGGTGAATACTGTTACGAATGCCTCTTTAAAGTAGCTGGCGCAAACGATCTGGTGCCCGGGTTAGTTATAAAACAAGAAGAAGGGTAAGGTAAGGTAAGGTAAGCTGTTGAAGACGACTTTGTTGATGGTTGTTGTTGTTACTACTTCGGGACTGTATAAGGGAGTAGGTAAAGTACCTAAGTATTGAGAGGCTTGGGTCGGAGATTGCAATTGGGATATGGATGTCTGGTACCTGACTTTAGGGGAGGATGAAGCGTGGCTCGGATGGAAAGGTCGATTGAATTTCGATGTAGCATCGGTATGGAGAAGCTAGCTGGGTATGTCGGATTCTCCGTGGACTTGGAGTTGAGGTAGGTTTTCGAAGTACAGATGCCTCCTTTTTCGCCAGGATCGTGGAGGTTGTATTCAGAGTTGTGGATCTGTAGAGGGAGTCGAGTCCAGAACTCTCTAAGATTGTTCGCTCTGGTAAATCCGTAGAATGTGGTTCTTTGGTGAAGCTCAGAACGAGGAGTCTTTCGCACGCAGGCTCCTCGGTATTAGCATAGAGATTTCGTTTCTTGAAGGTCATGAAGTTCTCGGCGGAGATTCTCGCGTAGGTAAAGCCCCGTTCTGTTGCTTGATTGCACTTTTGAACCCACAAAGTCCCTAGAAAGGACTGACACCCAGCTCCAGAATTAATTTCCTTGCAAGAAGGAAAAAACTCGTCGGTACACTTTCGTTTCCCCCCCCCCC
>NW_016017383.1:578482-609161 GCF_000320565.1 Sphaerulina musiva SO2202
CCCCCCCACCCCTTCTCACAGCATTCTCACAGCAGCAACAGGAGTGGCCCCCTCACAACAACACCACCACCACCACCACCACCAAAAACAACAACCCCAACAACCCCAAACCTCCAACCTCACCCCCCCTCCACCCCCTCCCCAATCGGCAAACTCGAATACCTCACACAAACCCACCTCCCCTCGCCCCTCCCCTCAAACTCCACCTTGCCCACACTATACCTCAACACCCCTCCCGGACTAAAATTCACATTTTCCATATTCAAAAACACAACCGCCTTTCCCGTTTTCTCATTCACGCTCGCATGAATTTCCCTGATTCGAATAAAATACTCCGGCAAACTCGCGTAAAGTTTTTGGAAGTTTTGTAAGAATTCGGAGAAGTTGAGGTCAGAGGATAATGTGGAATAGGTTTTTCCGAGAGAGAAATTTTTTTGGTCGAGAGTGTTCCACGGGTAGGAAGAGGGGTTCCAGAAGCGGTTGTTGCAGGCGGTTACGAGGTCGGTTGTTAGGTGGATGAGATGGGATTCGAGGTGGGTGGGGTGGGGGGTTGGTGGTTGTGGAGGAGGAGAGGAATATGAGTTTGAAGGGGAAGAGGTGGTGATGGGAGTGGGGTTTGGAGATGGATCTGCGTGATTGGTAGGCGAGGTTGAGGATGATGTGGTTGCACGAGCAGGATGATGAGGATTTCTGGGCGAAGGATTTGGTGGCATGGTGGTGATGAATTGGAGGGGTTTAATAAAAATAATTAATTGTCTCAAGAGGAGGAAGAGTAAGCTACATGTAGCTTGTCAGACCATGATGATGAGAGAGGAGAAGCATGATAGAAGTGGAGGGAATGGAAGAGAGATAGGAGAGTCTCCTCGCTATAGTGCGATTGATTGACTATCATGTACTACATGAGTACATGCTCTTGGAGGGAGGGTGGAGGAACAGGGGTACGATGATAGTACTGTTCCCTACGCGAGTGAGGTATTTGACTGAGGGGTCTCGCCCGACGAACATCTACTTGCCAAGCATTATGCCACATTGCGTCTCACGCTTTCAAGACATGATTACAGAGGCCGCTCATAGGAGGTGAGTCGTGTGTAAAGACTCCTCGAATTATCAAAGGGGCAGTCGAATACCCCCCTATAAAAGTATCAAATTTCTACCTACGCAAGTTATATCTCGCAGAAGCCAGGAGGTCGCTTCTACGGATAAGTAGGTATTTCAGCAATCTATATCGGCTCGGAGGTCCCCGGTGATAACCACCATATCATGTAATGACATTGGATTGGACCAGTTGTCTACCCTCCAACATGACTCCTCTAATCATGATTGCCACAGCATCGCTATAGAAACACGGATTTATCCACATCGAGAAAAAGATCTGAATGCAGCACATTCCTCGTTCAATCTCCCAGTCCGTAACATACACCACCCCAATCGAAGATATCGCCGCTATTCTTAAGTCTACATGCCAGTCCGGCGTCGTGGGCAGTCTGGACGAGGACTCGGATTAAAATCGACAGCGCGGGCTTTCCTGGCTGGCTATTGCTCGAATGTGAAGGGTGATGTGATGGCTCTTAGAAGTCGATTGATGTCGGTTGCGAGGTAGGGAATCGCTTGGAGGAGAGTAAGAGTGAGCAAGCTAGAAGGGCCAGCTCGGGTGGAGCCGTGCCAGTGACTGACAAAGGTTAAAAGCCAAGTGAATCTTGGCGGGTTTTCTCTGGAGTTTTTTTTTCCTTCTCGCCATCTTGCGCTCGTTCGTTCGTTCATTCATGACTATACTCGATCTTCTCGTCGGTCCCGACAATGCGTTGGCGCAAACAGGCGGCGGCGAAGTATTTGTTCGTCGCTGAGTGCCGCCTCTTGTCTTTCAGGTCCAAGTCACAACTCGTCTCTTGTCTGCAACAATCTCAGCACAGCTTACAGCTAGGAGTCCAACGTTGGTATAGCATATATGCTGACAGAGTCTCTGCATGTCTCTCCTTATCAGCTAGACTCGAAGCTAAACGCGTGGTTATCATTTCTCTCGGAGAGAAAGGGACTCTAAACCGTAGCTTGGTCGGCTTGAGATGGCGGAGTGAAGAGTTAGATATCATCAAATCTTCAGCTGCCTACCGTCGTGTGAATACGCACATTCAATACAGGCGTAGTCAAAATATGATACTGACTTCTACAACATAAAAGGGTCTTACGGTCTGATAGGACTAGAACTAATGCTTGCTGCCGACGGCGAGATTCGTCAAGGATTGCCCATGTCATATCTTGAATTCAAAACACGGTATACTTCCAACCTCCAAAGCTACATGCTGGAATCCGATATCTCTACACGAGACCTTAGCGCGCGCGCGCGCAGACAATGTTCAATATCAACCGAACCAGCGACTAGATCTCGCACGCCAACCCGACTACAGATCTCGAATAGCCGACATGGAGTTCCAAAGACAGCTCACCCCGACTTCTCCTATCATCTATACCAATAGCGAAGCCTTTTTCTTTCCACCAACAATTGGCAAGGCACATTCGCTGCAGATTCTGGCGTACTACGATCACTCCAACCCGCGACAGATTCCAGCTTCGACTTTTCTCCGGCAGACTATTTCGACCGCCGAAACGACGTGGGGAATTATCACACGGGCGACTTGACCGTGCGATGGCGCGAGCAAGGCCAAAGCGTGTGGAATGAAATCGACACTGCTGCAGCACGCGATGTGAAGCCTGTGTCTTTGAGTGCAACAGCCGAAGATGTACTGTTGACTTCGTATTTTGATTTCACACAAGAGCTCAATATCACTCGGAATTGGATAGTCAAGGATGAAGATCTGGTTCTACAAGTCACTATTGCCAATACAGCTCCCACCGCCAGGATAGAGCTCGGTGCCTTTGGCTTTCCCCTGGAATTCAACAACATCTTCACCAACCGCACCGCAGACGACACGACGGCCAAATGTGTGCTGCTCGATCCATATATAGGTCTCGATGCTGGATATGTCCAGGCTACGCGACTCACTGGTACAGGGCCGAATTTGGTCATCACTCCCTATGGTACTCACTCTCGTTTCGAAGCCTGGCGTTTCTTGCACGAGACAAAGGAACAGAGTACAGGGTATGCTACGCAGACTTTTGAGGGGATTTATTCTTGGCAAGTTTTGAGTAAGGCATATGCAGAGACGGAGTGGAATGCTACTGAGCCTTGGAATCGCCCGACTTCTGTCATGCTGGAACCTGCGGAGTCGGTGTCTTTTGGATTGAGATTCAGTGTTTCGCCTACGGTCCATGAGATTGAGGATGTGGTTTCTTCGAAGGGTGTGCCGCTTGCCATTGGTATTCCTGGATATGTACTCCCTACAGATTGGAACGGTAAACTATTCTTGCTCTCCGAATCTCCTGTGAGCTCGATAATGGTTGATCCCCCCGGCTCCCTACAACTCACCGAGTACATGGCCAAAGATCCCACTTGGAAAGCCTATCATGTCAATGCGAAAGATGGATCCTACGGACGAGTGAGAGTCTCGATTCATTACGAGGATGGAAGAGAGCAGAGTGTTCACTATTATGTCACTGACACTACAACGGCAACATCAGCGAAGCTTGCGAATTTCCTTGTTACAAAACAATGGTATACAAACACTAGCGATCCCTTTCACCGCGCTCCTGGTCTGATCAGCTACGACTACGAAAAGCAACAACACGTCCTCCAAGATGCCCGAGCATGGATAGCCGGAATGTCCGACGAAGGCGGCGCCGGATCCTTCGAAGCGGCCGCAATGAAAATCGCAGTCCATCCCGACGTCGAAACAGTCGCCAAACTCGAACTCATGGTTCAAAACACTGTGTGGGGGAATTTACAGAATAAGGAAGATGGGGGAACGAATGATACTTCCAAATATGCCGTCAAACGAAGTCTCTTCTACCACGACCCCCAAGCTCTGCCCGACTACGCTTACGATCCGACCATAAATTTCAACACCTGGGCAGCCTGGAACAAAACCGAAGCCTCCCAAGTCTGGCGATCCTTCAACTACGTGCACGTCAGCGTCTTATACTGGGCCCTCTACCATGCCGAACTCATCAGTCCCGGAGTCCTGACCCTCCAAAACTCCACATGGTATCTCCAGCAGAGTTTCAGCACCATCATAGCGAGTCAACGCGATTTTGTCGAATTTCGCCACCTCGGTCAAGTCGGCGAAAGTATCTGGCTGTCCATTCTCCAAGCCTTAGAAACCGAAAAAAACTTCGAAAGGGAATTCAAAATCCTTCGCGAAGCAATGCAAAAACGTCAAATGAACTGGTCGGAGCAATCTGAACCTTTTGGAAGCGAAATGTCTTGGGATAGTACTGGTCAAGAAGGGGTTTACTTTTGGTCAAAGTACGTCCCCCCCATCCCTCCCTCTCTCACAAACACACAAACTCACACACAAACAACAGATACTTCAACTCCACCCCCCTCACAACCAAAACTCTCTCCCGCATCCGCGGCTACACCCCAACTCTCGCCCACTGGGGCTACAACGGCAATGCACGTCGGTACTGGGATTTTCTCTACGCGGGTCGAATTCCAAGGATTGAAAGAATGTTGCATCATTATGGCTCGAGTTTGAATTCTTTGCCGATGATTGATGCTTTTCTCCACTCAAATCCCCCTCCTACTTCTAATACTTCTAATGTTGCTACGCCTACTACGCCCGCAGCGCAATCCTTCCACGATCTCCGAATCGGCTACGGAGGCCACATGGGCGTCTTAACAAACATCCACCGCGACGGATTCGGATCTATGGGATTTCACGCTTGGCCGGAGACGCTCGCGTGGGATGGATACTCAGGGGATTTTGGGGCGGGGTATTTGGGTCATGTGGTTGGGAGTGTGTGTGTTTTGGTAAATCATGAGAGGTGGGGGTGGTTGGGGTTTGGGGGGAATGTTGAAGAAATACAAGAAGGAGATGAAAAAGGAGGAGGAGGAGAAGGAGGGGGGATTGTTGGTGTTGGTGTAAAAGTAAAAGTCCAACCCAAAGATACGGTCCGAAGAAAAATCTACGTGGCTCCTATGGGCGCCAAAATTGAAATTTCTGCGGGTGTGATACGGGAGTTTGTCTACTATCACCACCACACCCCAACGAAGGAGCACAAGAATAAATTAATAGTAGAATTCGATCTCGTCACAGGCGAAAATGCCTCGCAGGCGATTTTGAAAGTCGAAGATACCCTTGGAATGGGCATAAAATTGAAAACTCGAGGTTTGAGGAATGTGAGGGGAGGAGGGTATTTGGTGGATTTGCCGGGGTGGGTTGAGATTGGTTTGTAAAGTACATATATACCAGACCGATTGGATAGTACTGGTACCGTGTACGGGTCAAATGACTCTTCAAAAAAAAAGTGTAGTTTGATTTGGCTGTGGGTATCATCATCAGATGCGAAAAAAAGAAAAAAACAAAAAAGCTGACTGATAATGACACACTGTCTTTTGTCCTTTCGTCTCTTGTTCTATGATTTAGGTAGTTTCTCTCAGTCTCCTGATGACACCTCAATCATGACACCACTTCTTGCCAACTCCCTAGGGCTGACTGGTGCAAGTCACAAGTCTCGAGTTGACCAGGGGGGAAGGGCCAGGTCTCGGGGCGAAGTTGGAAAAAAAATCAAATGCCAAGAGATAGGTCTTCGTCATCAATAAGGTAAGACTTGATGGGAGGTTGATATGCCGTTTAGTAAGATGATTTTTTAATCTACTCGGGTGCTTTGGATGGTTTTTAGGAGTAGAGGGTTTGAACGTCATGCGAATATTGAGGTAGTTTTTTTTTTGAATAGGGAAAGGGGGTTAAGAAAAGAAAAAAACCTCTGAGTGAGGTACATTTAGATACCTTATGACCCCGTTTTTCCCCGTCTTGGCAAAAACGGGACTTCGGGGTTCCTCTAAAGTCCTTGGACTATCTACCTACAGTACAGTACATTGTAGGAGCGACGGCGGTATATCAGAAATTTATACGACAATATTGTATAGATATATCCGAGATATGTTGTATGCTAAGATATTGAATGCGGCTCTAGACTAGGTAGGTACTGACTACTGGTAGAGTAGTTAAGTACCCCGGAATAGTCTACTGCAAAACGGAAAACGAAAAACGAAAAACGAAACGGGGGTTGTGGAAAGACTAGTGCTGGACACGATCGAAAATTGGGAGAGAGGAGAGGTAAGGAGAGGAGAGCGACCGAATTTTCACGAACTGTACTAGCCCCTTTTATAGTGCCCATCTATCTACCGTCTACCACAAAGGCCCACATATACCGATTACACTATGCATACCTAACCTCCTACAGAACACTTGCATAGCGCAGCGTAGCGTAGCGCATGTATACAGTACATTCCCCAAGAACTCCCAAGAACCCGTCCATAATCGGCTCCTCTCTTCCCGACGCCAGTAAGAAAAAAGAAAAACAAAAACTCGCTCGCTCGCCTCTAGGAGTACTATTGTAGTAGACTCAAGTCCCAAGACCACCGGTTCCCTCACTTGAGAATTTTAGTACGTATTGGCAAAAACAACAAACCAGGCTGTGCTCTCTCTGTCTCTCGTATGAAATCGGGTTTTGAAGGGACGGGGAGTTCACGATGCCAATCGCCCTACTTACTACCTGCTGACTACCTGCTGATTAGCTGCGCTTGGTAGGTAAGGTAGGTAGGTAGCTATTCCTTCGCCTCCGGGTACATGGATTCATCGAAGCCTGGGTTTCAATCATCAATGTATGGAGTGGTCATTTTCTTAGCAAAAAAACGGGAACTATAATCGTTCGTTGTCTTGTACGTATATGTGTATTTGGAAAATTCGCTACCCGATGGCATCGTCTTGGGGTTTCAGATTTTTCCGGGAGGGAGCGGAGGCTGTGAGATGATTCATGATCATCTTCGTCATTTTTTGAGCGAAGAAGTGGTGTGTGATGATGGAATGGGGCTTGGGTTGGACTTGGAATTGGACTTGGGGCTTGCGTGGGTTAGGTAGGTAAGGCAGTTTTGGGGATTGTAGACGATATGTGAATGGTTGGGTATATGTATATATAAGAACTTTCTTTCCCTTCCCTTCTTTCTTTTCTTCTTCTCTTTGGGTAGAAAACAATCAATCAATCAATCGAAACTAAGTCAAACAAACAAACAAAACAGGATATACATATATTCATCATGAAGCTCTCCATCCTCGCTGCGTGGCTCTCTGCTGTTGGAACAGCACAGGCTTTCTGGGTACGTCCTTTTTACTTATCCCTCTCCTAACAACATCCACAACAACACCACCAACCTTCTCATCCCCAATTTTTCTCATCCACTAACCATCTCCCTTTCTCCCATCAGATTTAGATTGATAGGGGTGGGGGATTGGAAGTCTTTCCCTCTCTCTCTTTCTGCGTTGTTTTTCTCTTTCTTTTTTTTCTTTTTTTTTTTTTTTGAAAAGGGAAAGAGACGTCAATGGTTATGAAGGGAGTGATGAGGAACTACCCCTATCTATGGTGGAAGAGAATGCTCAGGGGGTTGGTTCAGTTTCTTTTCAGGGGGAACTTTGGGCATGACCATTAGCAGTTTTTCTAAAGAAAAATAGCAAGACGTCATCACAAACGTCGCGGAATCTTCAACATGTCTGAAAAAGACTTGATTTCCCTTTTTAATACCACACGCAAATGACCCTCCCTCCCTCCTCTTGTTTACATAATCAATTCTAAATAAATAAAAACCTTGCTCTAACCCAATCCAATGCCCTTTGCCGTAAGTCCTTCCTTCACTCATGCATACCTCGTTCACCAACTCTTTTCTCTTCCTCCTCCTCTTCTCCCCCCATTACTTATTTCGTAGGGTTGCAATCCGCATGATTCATATTCTGAGGAATTCCAGGAACGCATCCGATCCATTCATTCGCGCAGTACAAGTGCTGAAAAAAAAAAAACAAAATTAGTACAAATATTTCTCGTATGGATTATTGATTATTGATGAATACATACCTCCTCAGGTCCACATCCCACGTCGGGTTTTCCGGCATCGCCTTCGAAACCTCTGCAGATTCCGAATTCGGATCCTTGAGGGTTGACGCAGAGCTGTCTTCTTCCCCATCCCCATCCCCAAAACCTTCTTCTTCACCCAACCAGAAACACTCATCTTCCTCCGCCCACCAGCACCAGAAGAAGAAGAAACCACAGTCCTCTCTCCCCTCGGAAGCGGCAAAGCCGCATACTGTTCCCGAGAAATCGCAAACCCACGCTCCTCCGGCTCCGGCAGAGCCGTGATCAGAGGGGCCCGAGCAGTCAAGGGGGTAGATCCTCCCGCCGAGACGAGGCGAGGGCGGCGGAGGAAGACGGAAGGAGTTGTCGCTACTACTGGTGTCGCTGGTTCTGGTGTTGGCGCCGCTACTGCCGCTGGTGCCGCTGCCGCTACTGCTAGCGCGGTGGTCATTGGCAGCGAGGAAAACGGGCGAGAAGAAGCAGCACACTCGCAGGCATGAATTTCGAATTGGCAGACGATTCGACAGGTACAGCTCGGGAGGCAGTGACAAGGGTTTCCGTCCGCCAAAAGGGGAGGAGGAGAAGAAGTGGGCGCAGAGGGATCGAGTTCTTCGAGGCAGGCGAGAAAGTTCTTCTCCACGCAAATTTGTTGGAGGTGAGAGTGAATCTGCGGGAGTGGGAGGCGGAGAACGTCGATCATGCCGGGGGTGTGAAGCAGCATTTCGGCCTTCTCTGCAGACGAGTGCTGGGACCAGATTTCAAGGTAGGTTTGACGGAAGTCGTGGTCAATGTCGAGGTTGCGGTAGGTCTCGGCGAGGTGTTGGTATCTGACGGCTGTCTCGAGGGTGCTGAGGAGGCCTGGGTGGGTCAGGAGGCGCCATGTGGTGGTGAGAAGGCGTCGGAAATCGTCTACCAGGTACGGCTGACCGAGAGTGTTGCCTGTGTTTCCGTGGTTGTGCAGGACTCCTTGACTGTGAAAGTCCTTTGTACTCTCTTCCAACTCGCAGATCGTGAGAATCAGGGCGTAGTAGATGCTATCCCAGAATGCAAGGCTCAAGAATGGTTTTGATGAGAAAATCCCGACGTCTATGATAGCCTCTGGGTCTGCTCGTGCTCCATGGACCTGGTACAAAAAGAACAGAAGTGGATCGCTTGTATCCAAGTCCTACACTCGTCAGTAAGGTGCACTAGCCCGCAGTCAAAAGGATGTTCCACTTACTTTACCAAGGTGACGCATCATGAGCTGTTCGTGTCGAATGATGGTGACGGCAGAGTCGCGCAAATGCTCATGTACAGCTTCTTCTGAGAGGCTATCAGTGCCACCGCCAACGATCTCCAAAGCCCTGCCTGGCGAAATTGCTTCTTCAAGTGCCGCCATCATGTGCTAAACGACCCGGGATCTGGCTGTCTGCTGCTCTGGCCGCGTCTCTTCGAGCGCGTACAGTGTTGATTTACGTCGAATGGTCTGGCGTGTATCTTCTGTGCAGAGATGATGGGTTCCAATCGTCACACTGGTATGCGTGATCGTGAGCTGAGGAGGTTGTCGAAGTGGTGGCAGAGACGGCACTCAAACCAGGAGAAAACTCTGATATAGGCTTCCAACGCTCACTCGAAAGAATCTGATGGTCAGTCCATGATCCTTCAGTGAATGCAATGACTGGCGTGTGCCTCTCTGTTCAGCAAGCCTGCTTCACCACAGCAGCGAGTAAACTGGGCTACCTGGCGGTAGTGTCGATGGTGTTGCTTCAAATACTCGCCAGACGATGGTTGTGGGTGGGTGGATGTGGGTGTGTGCGTCGCGAATTGCAGAGCTGTGGGGGCAGAACTGTGGTTCAGAGCGCTTCTTCTTCTTCTTCTGTCTGTTCCGCGGTGGTAGCGACGAGGATATGACTTCAGGACTCACTCGCGCTCATGCATTCGGTCCTGGGAATCTCCGCCGTCCCAAACGTCCAAGTGGTAGTGTTGGACAGTGAGCCATGGCCAATCGTGTTATTGTTGCCATGACGCGTTATATCAATTCACTGGCGCCTTGACCACAAGTGAATAAAGCGCCGCTCCGCACTCTCGTTTACCCCAACTTTGCGGACCTTTGTCTTACACCTTCGCCTTCAACGTCACCCTCTCATGCCGGCGCACGAACACAATGGCGTCCGAATCTGACGACTCGACATCCTGCGTCAGCTTCAGCCTGCGCTTCAGCTACACCTCTGCTCCAGAGTCCAAACTGGCAAAGAACCATCGCATGCGCCGTCCAACTTCCTCCACAACAGAAAAAGTAATAACCATAGCGCCAGTCGTTGACGATGACCACCTCGCATCGGATAGCTCAGAAGGCTCGCTCTCGCCCGACACCCGCGCGCTACAACGTCGAGTCCGCGCACAATTCTATCGGCGCCTTGAGCGTGACACAGACAGGCAGAGTCTTCGATGCCTCCAACTCAGCACGAAGAAGAACACTCCCCGCACCGACGACGACCGAAAAGAAGAAGCCGCTCGAAGGATGAACGACCGCCGAAGTCTAGAGGTCCTCGAGGCCGCGGCGACCACACCCATCGTTCAGAAGATGACGGAGCAGAAGAAAGCAGCGCCGTCAACCCCGTGCCACCTACTACAACCGCTTCCGCAGCCAGCACGACTCCCGCGACCACCTGCTCCGGAAACTCAGCTTCTCGCAGGGAGGGTTTACTCCGGAACCTCCCCCTTCAACACTCCCACGGCAGCAGAAGAGACCACGACGAACTTTGCCTTGCACGCTCCCGCTCCGACGGAACCCGATTCTGATTGTGATTCTGATATCTTTCGATCCGATCACCGGGGAATGTTCTTGTCGAGGAACACGAACAAACTCGAGGAGAAGGACCGCGCTGCTCTCGTGTACCATTGGATGATGGTGGACACCATTGACACATTGGAAGACGAGGGCGATGACGTTGTGACATCACCTGAAGGTTCTGATGACATCCATCAAGCGTTATTCGAGGAGGTGATGGACCTTGCGGCAGTAGCAGCAGCAGCCGACGGATCGAAAGCGGCCGCGGCGATGGAGGTGTTGGTGGGATCACATCACAAGGCTGTTGATGAGGAGCAGAAGAAGGTGGAGGTTGTTTGCGGAGGTGCAGCAGCAGAAAAGACAGAAGGTGCAGGTCATAGCGAGGACTCGTGGAGTCCAAGATCGGTTCCATCGCAGGCGCTGCAAGGGGGAGACGAGGCCGCGAACGAGGCTTTCTCGGATGATGAACGCGAGTGGTTAGATCTTGGCTTGATGACAAGTCAGCTTTGAGTCGTTATGAATTTGGCAAGTATACACAAGAGAAGGATGTGCAGGCGGAAATCTGCTACTCATCGAGAGTTGATACCGGCTACAACATCATGGTATATCACCTGGCGACCTGGTGTCTTCCCGCATTAATTCCATTAGCTTCGCTGGCTTCCGATAACTCATCTTCACCATCCCCTTTGCTGCCTCTGACAGCATCTTCGTACTCGCGTGACATAGAGAGCTGCGCAGTCTGTCTGCACAAGTTCCATCTCCGCCGTCCGCCTTCTCTTGCCGTTTTTGAAACAGATGCACGAAATCAGTGCTACGATTCGCGCATAGAAGACGAAGCATGAGCGGGTTGTGCAGTGGTAGACATGATTACCAGGAATGGGCGCGAACCCGTGGTAGATTGGGTCTGCGGTATGTATAAAAGCCGCTGTAGGCAATCCTTTCGAAGTTTCGCCGGTTCCGGACTGGGTAACTTCACTCCGCTCAACCCCATGTACTGCAGACTACACCTGTCGCACCTCTTTTCCTTTCCCTTCAGGCCGTTCATTTTCCCACGCATCCCGAAGGACTGCATATACGGTGTCGGTAAGCAATATAAGTAGAGCCAGGCTCCAGACCAGTGTGATGGCGTAGAAGAAATTGGCATTCCCGGAGCCAGCATATATCCACAGATGGTGAAATGCTGGTCCCAACAGTGATGCATAGAGAAGAGCCGATAAAGCTGGGAAAGTATAGCGGTGCGTGGAACATACTGCAGCAGTAGAGCAAACATTAGCCCTGCTTGTTACGGGTTGGAAATCTGGTGATCGATCGACTCACATTCGAACACGTGTCCAAGCAGACAAAGACTGCTCAGCCAGGTGCCTACATCGCCAACATTGGCATATGGCTGAAAGATGGCATTGATTCCCAGCATCAGCACTACAGCTGCAAGTGGTTGGTTCCGGAAGCGAATGCAGAATGGTATACTGTATGACAGCATATGTAGCCAAAAGACGCCCAAGAAGAACTCTCGGAATGCATCGAACATTTCGATGAAGAAATACCACCACAATCCGGAATTTGGCGTCAAGTCTGGCATCGTGAGTGGAGTCATATACACGGAATCCAGGAACTGCCAGGATGGAAGTAACAGGCGGGACACTACAAGCAGAAAGCCAGAGAAAGTCAAGAAGGTGCTGACGAGCACGACCGCAAATGTAGAGATTGGAGGGAGCAGCTCTTTGTTACAAGCGATTTTTGTCACTCTGCCCTGGCCAGAAGTCCCTTCCTCGGTCATGGTCGCTCGGCCAGCCAACTGCACACATAGTTGGTCATAGCATAGCAGTCCAATGGGCGGTAGCAGCAACACCGGGTGCAGACTGATGTAGCTGGCAATGGCCAGAGCGAAAGCAGCCGTCATCACCTTGGCTTGACAAGCATGCTTGACGCTGAGCAAGGTGAAGAAGGCGGCGAATGCCGTCGTCGGCCGGCCGAAGCATGCTACGAGGGTGAAAGGATTGAAGAGGTAGACGGCCGCTACAGAAGCTGGCTGCCAGACGCGGTCGGCTCTCGGGGACGTGAAGAGAAGGGAAGCGGCGGCTGCACCTGAGCTGGCAATGTCATAAATGCAGTCTGCAGTCAAGACATCCAGGCCAGTGTAGATGAGGATCGTGGCTAAGCGACCCAGCCAGGTAGACGCCGAGGGCAGGAGGGCAAATAGCGGCAGGAAAAGAGGAGCCTAGACATGCCCACTCAGTATATTGCAATGCGATATTCGGGACAGCACTCTGTGCTGTTGCTGCTGCTAACCTGGTGGAAGATGCCGCCGTCGTACGGATCAAGTCCTCGCTCGTATAAGAACAAGCCTTCCTGTACTGTTCATTCTCAGCGCGTGTCGATGCCTTCGCTCCTGTCCTTGGCCCAGACAGCCCAGTCATGGTCCCGCCGGTGTCCATTTCACGTACATCTCTTGAAGCTATTGACGGGGGTCGAGATCTCCGCTCTGCCCGTCAAGAGGTCAGGGAGGCCTGGAAAGGCGAGGGCCAGCGTTATCCGGAGGGTGACAGCGGCGGAGAACAGCAGCGTCTTGGGATGGCCATGGTAGAGGTGCGTGGCGGCGTCCATGTTCTCGTCCTCACCGCATCTTCGCCTCGTCGTCGTCGTCGTCGTGGTGTAGTCGGGTACTCTCTTGTGCCCAGCTGTACAGTACCTCCTAGTTCTCACCGTAGCTCTTTCATGTGCGCCCGCGGAGATAAGGCTCTCCCCGTCGCGGCCCTTCGACTTTCTCCAGCCTCTAACCTGATTGGGACGGGACACAACGAAAAAGTTCCACCAGCTTGAACTTGTCCTAGACACACCTCCCACCGAAGGCACCGCACACCCACCACTACCACCACAGCCGCAGCGATGGCCAAGATCAAGAAGCGAGGTATGCGATTGCGCATGTCTCCCTGCTCGTATCGCACTGCTGACACACGCTCTCTTCTCCCCAGGAACGTCGGGCAATGCTAAAAACTACATTACCCGCTCGCAGGCGGTGCGCAAACTGCAAGTCTCGTTGCCAGACTTTCGACGGCTGTGTATTTTTAAAGGTGCGAATCGTACTGTGCCATGCGCCAGTGACTGTGAGACTGACGGGACAAGGCATCTACCCCCGCGAACCTCGATCGAAGAAGCGCGCCTCAAAATCGTCCACCCCATCCACGACCTTCTACTACACCAAAGACATCCAGTACCTGCTCCATGAACCGCTGCTCGCCAAGTTCCGCGACCAAAAGGCGCTGGCCAAGAAGATCAGCAGGGCACTCGGCAAGAATGAAGTGAGCGACGCCTCGCGCATGGAGCGCAACCTGACGCCGCGCATGCGACTGGACCACATCATCAAAGAGCGTTACCCTACTTTCGTCGACGCGCTGCGGGATCTCGACGATGCGCTGTCCATGCTGTTCCTGTTCGCCAACCTTCCGAGCACCTCAGAAGTCCCGCCGAAGATCATCGCCAAATGCCAGAGATTGACCATGGAGTTCGAGCACTACCTCATTCGCACCCACAGCTTAAGGAAGAGCTTCTTGTCCATCAAGGGCATATACTACCAGGCGACCCTCCAGGGTCAGGACATCCTCTGGCTCGTGCCCTACAGATTCGTGCAGAAAAACTCTCCTGATGTGGACTTCCGGATCATGGCGACTTTCGTAGAATTCTACACTACGCTATTAGGCTTCGTCAACTTCAGGCTGTACAGCAGTATCGGGCTGGTATACCCTCCCAAGTTTGACTTGAAGAGCGAGGAGCAAGGGGCGGAACTGGGCGCTTTCAAGCTAGAAGGTAGGGATCAGGATGTGAGCGAAGAAGGACAGGAAGAACTTGCGGATGCGGAAGTCAACGAGAGAGCACAGGCCGAAGCCGACAAACTTCTTGCGCTACCGGCACAGGAGGAGCCTGGCACGTCACAGACACTGGGCAGAAGTACACAGGATGAGGAAGAGCGAGCAGACGACGAGGACAAACCGACAGACACCGCTCTCGACCAGTTCGAATCTGTCGATCCCAATGCCGACAGCCTCCTCCAGCCCTCGATTACTGCCGACGTGGAAACTGCTGCCAAGTTGTTTGAGCCCTTCACCTTCTTCCTCTCTCGCGAAACACCCAAGCATCCATTGGAGTTCATCCTCAAGTCGTTCGGCTGCAAACGAGTGGGTTGGCAGAGCTTAGAGGGCGAAGCAGGATCGTATTGCAACGAGGACGACACACGAATCACACACCAAATCGTCGATCGACCCGATATCCCACTGCCCTCACCGCCGCAGACGGACGACGAGGAGCTTCTGGACGACGGTGTTGACGATTCTGCAGCGATCAGAAAGGCAAATGAGCGAGTACCTGGACGGACATATGTGCAGCCGCAGTGGGTGTGGGACTCTGTAAATGCCGGACAACTGCAACGACCCGACCTGTACGCGCCCGGTGCGACACTGCCGCCACATCTCAGTCCGTGGGTGAAGCCCAGGCAGGGAGACTATGACCCAACCAAGCCACTTGCAGAGCAAGAAACAGAGGCAGAGGCTGCTGCTGCCGAAGATGATTCGGACGAAGACGAGGACGAGGACGATGTGGATGAGGGCAGTGACGGCGAGGAAGTAGAAGGTGTTCGCGGTGATGCAGAGGCAATGGAACTCAAAGTCGACCTAGACGGCCGAGCAGTCGCGCAAGGCGAAGGCATGGACGTCGAGCTAGGCGATGATGACGAAGACTCGAGCTCAGCCGAAGATGGAGCCCCGGCTGATGGTGACTTTGGCGGGTTCTCCGACAATGATTCAGAGATTGAAGATGATGCCACCAGAATAGCCCGTGAGCATCAAGCGGAACTGGAGGCCGAAGCTGCAGGCAAGAAAATTAAATCTGCCGACCCCAAGGACAAGAAGAAGCAGGCCAAGGCGGTTGCTCAGGCCAAGCGGACCCAAGCGGAGCGGGAGAGGGAAGAGGATTTGGAGCGGCGGAAGGGCATGATGCCCCGACGTAAGAGGAAAATGTACGAGAAGATGGTGTATAGCAATGCTGTCAAGTCGGATGAGGCGGAGAAGATGAGGGCGAAGAGACGGAAAGTGGAAAAGGAGCTGGGAAAGAAGGCAAAGGCATAGTATGCTTTGGAAGGCATAGTGCGGGTAGGTTGATAGAGTATAGAGCTCTCTATTCTATGTTTATACCAGCGTAGAAATGTTGATACGGCTGTAGGTCCGTAGATGCACATTCATATCTGCAGTCATCAAGAGTCTCTCTCTCACACACACACTCTCTCTCTCATCAGTAATATATATTGTACGCGGATGCTGTCGGACCTTAGTGTAGCCCCACGCAGCGAGCGGGTTGAGCCTGAGGGACACTTCGGAGTCTAGGAACGTGCCTTAGCGCCAGCAGTAGTTTTCTCGGCATTTCAACCCTGTTGGCTTCCTGTTTCCTTTGATTTGTTGCGTCCAAAAAACATCGCACTCGGCACTTCGGACACGACATCTCACTACGACACCACTCCATCTCACTACACCATCATTCCTGTGCTGTGCAGTGTGCATCCACCGCGCTAGGGGGCGTTCCTTGCCAGCTGTACAGTACTCACCTGGTACGATTACGGTCCATGGGGGAGAGGACTGGACGATATGCCGACAGTGACACTCCGTCCACCTGTGCGTGATCGGGCAACCATCAGCACAAATGGTAATCCGATGCCATCACTCGTCCAGACCCCTTCCGGTCTAGCCATGATGGAGCTACAGGGCATCATCTCCAGCGAAGAGCCAGAGCTGGAGACAGCGCTCCATCTCGGCCGACTGGTGTTCCCGCCCGCAGAAGGCGATGAACATGGCGAGTGGGATGGCAAACGAGTCATGCTGTACGTCGGCGACCATCAGAGACTGACGGGAGAGGTGAAAAAGCTCGCAAAACCAATTGCTGTGCTTCGGCGTAGACCTACATCCTCCATCGTCGACGAGGAAGTGGAAATCGCAGAAATCGTGTACTACAAAATGCTGTTTGCCCACCGTCCTGAGCCTTTAGGCGGCTCACAACAGGATCCAACCGGGAATGAGTGATGATGTTCTTTCGTGGTATCGCCGTGTGGTGCCTAACCCCGCGGCCGACACGCACTGTGTTGAATCATGATTACAAAACATCTTCAGGCTGTCAGCTTCAAGGGAAGATGCTTACTCAAGCATGGACGACGACTGCTACACTGGCCGTGTCAAAAGACCGCATCAATAGATCAGAAGGATGCTAGAGAAGCAAATTCGTCATTCCCACTCATCAGGCGTGCTATATCGCGCTGCACATGTCGGGAAACGGGGATGATGGCGCTGCTGACGTGAAAGCTATGGAGGACGTCGACAGTCGGACAGTGTGACAAAGGCCCATGTCTCCAGGCCGCTGTGCGCGCACTGCGCGGCTGTAACAGCTTCGCAGTCTCCAACACGTACAGGGGGGAGGTGGATGTAGCGACGGAGACTCTCACATACTGCGTTGATAAGCCGACGCTAACTATACACGCGGCCGTATCGCAAGTGAACAATACCTGTACCTCCTACACGTGGCTGCTCCAGTGCTCTTGGTGATCGTTCCAGGGAGGTAAATCACCTAGGTTCCAAGTCTGCCCCACATGATGCGTGCCGAGCCTACACACAAGATGTCTGCCCCTGAGTGAAGGGCAACAACCAGAGGGAATGTAGTGGTCGATCTGCAGAAGAAAGTTGCCTCTTCCTAGTAGGGGGATTATCATAATATATCGCTCTGGCCTGTGCTATGCCTGTACCAACAAAAAAGGGTCTCGCCGGAAGTGTGACCAAGCATACCGGGTCTGCTATCCGACTGCACCTACTAATGCTCGCCTGCTTGAACCAATAGGGGCATTCGTCCCGCGCGCAGTATGATTCTTCATTTATTGATTATTTAGACGCATAACATCACAAACCACGCCGGAGGCCTCGGTTCTGCAGCGGACAGCCTCCACTTTATTTGTCTCCGTCATCTTTTTTTCCAAAAAAAAAAAAAAAGAGGCAACCCTCCCTCCTCTGTTCTGTACATCCTTCCGTGCTGACCAGGGTGACCCAGGCATAGGTGTTCGGGAGATGAGACTTGGCGTCTGGAACGACTATAAGACTAAACGACACTGCCTATCGTTGTTGGACTGCTGCTGCTGATGATGACCACGGACTTCAAACATAATGGCGACTTCCACAGATCACACCACATACCAGCCCATATCCCTCGTGGGATCATTCATCGTCCTCGTAGGTCCCAAATTTTCTCTCCTCTCTCCCTCCAACAAAACCATGAAGACCCAAAAAAAACATAAAAAAAAGAGAAATAATATCTAACCCCCTCGCCTCCCTTCACCTCCCACCCCCATAAAAATTTAGTCCCTCACCTACCTCGTCACCAAATTCATCTATACATCCTACATCAACGACCCACTCCGACACATCCCGGGCCCCAAAATCAACGCCATATCTCGCATTCCGTATGTGCGCCATCTTATCAAGGGTACCACGGTCGATAATGTGGTGGATTTGCATCGACGGTATGGAAGTGTGGTGCGTTTGACACCGAATGAGGTCAGCTTCAGTTCGGGAGAGACGGCGTGGCCGGATATTTATGGCTTTCGGACGGGGAGGTTGAAGGGGAGGGCGAATACGCAGAAGGATCCGATGTGGTATGTTTTTTTTTTTCTTTTTTCTTTTTTCTTGTTGAAGGGGGGGTTGGGGAGTGGTTTAGCCCCTGACACGAGTGTGCGAGAGAGAGAGAGAGAGAGAGAAAAAACTTTTGGTTAGGATTCCTTCCAGAAAATTGAGCAGCAAGTTGAGTTTTACAATACATATATATATACTGACTTTCCCAACCCCCCATCATCTATAGGTATCCATCACCCGTCAACGGCGTCCCCTCGATTCTGCTCGACAACGACGAAAACCACTCCAAGGGCCGAAGACTGCTCTCGCACGCATTCAGCGACAAGGCTCTGCAAGAACAGGAACCTCTGATTCAGAAATATGTTGACCAGCTCGTTGATCGGCTCAAAGAGGTCACGTCTAAGGATGATCAACCTGTGGATATGACGAAGTGGTATAATTGGTGAGTATCAAATTTCTTTTGTCTCCTTTTACAGAAGAAAAGATATCATCTGCTAATCTTGTTATTTCTCTTCTTCCCCAACAGGATGACTTTTGATGTCGTTGCGGATCTTCTCTTCGGAGAGCCATTCGGATGTCTTCAGGTACGCGCAAACAATGATTGAACCTTTGCTGCGAGGTGAACATGTTTGACTGATCATTCTGGTGTTTACAAGAATCTCGCCACACACAAACACATCGACCTGCTATTCAAATCTCTCAAGGGATTCCGCTTTAGTAAGTTGATACCGAACTACTCACTACTTATTACCCACATCATCATAATCATCTACTAACCCCTCCTCTTCTAGTGTACATCGTCGGATACTTCCCCATCGTAAAATACCTGGGTAGTCTCATCGTCGACCAAAAAATGATCGAAGGCCGAAAAGACTACATGAACTGGGTCAGCGATCAAGTATCGAAGCGTTTGGCCAAAGAGACAGATCGACCCGATTTCATGACGTACATTACATCGCACAATGGCGAAAAGGGAACGACATTATCCAAAGACCGACTCGATTCGAATGCGAATTTGATCTTGACGGCGGGTTCCGAGACAACAGCGACGTTGCTTTCGGGTGCGACGTATTTGGTGAGTCGTATAAAAATCATCTCCCCTTTCTTGCACATCCCCAAAACAGAAAAAAAAGAAAGAAAAAACCAAAACTAACCTTCTTCTTCTCCTCCTCCAAAAGCTCCTCAAAAACCCCTCCAAACTCACCCTCCTGACCCACGAAATCCGTTCCACCTGGCCCACCTACAGCTCCATCACCTTATCCGCCGTAAACAATTCCGCGCCCTATCTCATCGCCGTCCTCAACGAATCTCTCCGATATTTCCCTCCAGTCCCCACCGGCTTCGAGCGAAGAATTTCTCAACCCGGCGGAGAAGTCATTTCGGGGGTGTTTATCCCTGAAGGAACTGCCGTGCAAGTTTCGCAGTGGGCGGCGCATCATTCGGAGGAGAATTTTGCGGACCCGGAGGTTTTTGTGCCGGAGAGGTGGTTGGATGGGGAGGATGTTGTTGAGGATGGGAAGGGGAATAAGTGGAAGAGAGAGGAGAAATATGAGGGGGATCGGAGAGGGGCTATGCAGCCGTTTTCGTTTGGGCCGAGGAATTGTTTGGGGAAGGTGAGTTTTTTTTTTTTTTCTTTTTTCTTTTCCCCCCTTTGCTTTTCCCTCCCTTTTCTTCTCTCTGTTCCTGTCACCAAATACCTGACTGACTTTTCCTTTTTCTTTTTCAAAAAACCAGAATCTCGCCCTCGCAGAAATGCGCCTCATCATGGCCAAATTGCTATGGACCTTTGATTTAGAATTGGATCCCAAGAGTCAGGATTGGATTCAAGGTTGTAAAGTTTTTACATTGTGGGATAAACCCGAATTGTTGGTGAAATTGACGCAGGTGGATCGGGGTTGAAATGCGAAATCGAATTATCTACCTTTGAGAGGAGGGAGGAGGTGAGAAAGGGGGGAGGGTTGGCGTTTCTTTTTTTTTTTTCTTTTTCTTTTTTTTTGGTGTGTGTGTATGTATAGGGGGGCGTTGGGGAAGGATTGGAAGAGGAAGAAGAGATGAAGCAAAGAGGAGGGAGAGGGAGAAGGGGGCCAAAGAGAAAAATTTTCCTCCTTTTTTGAACTTCTCTGGGCAAGATATGGTGTATATCACATATCTCTCTCCAACTTACCAATTCCCTTTCACTCGTGCATATCACATCCCCTTCCTATCAACCCATCCCCCCAAGTAAAGTTACTACTTACTGCCTACCTATATACCTGATCAACAAAACTCCTGGTTATAGTACCTGTCCATATCCTACCTACCTACACGCATACATATCTACATCTCTCCCTGCTTTCCATCACTCCAAGTATATAGTATACCTGTAGTCTTGTACAGTATAATATAACATAACATAATACGATATGAAAAAGAAAATAGTAGACAGAAAAATGAATAAAACACTGGGTGTGGTGATTTCATTGGGTCTCGTAAATAATCTTTCTCTCTCTCCGTCTCCGTCTCCGTCTCTGTCTCTCTGCCAAACACCCCCCCTCCCCCTCCGGTCCCGCCTCTCTTTCTGTCAAAACAATCCCATCGAGATTTGGGAAGTCGTTTGTTTGTCTGCTTTGGGTTCTTTGCGTTATACTCGCAAAAAGAAAAATTCTCTTGGGGGTTTCACTGTTATCTCTCTCTTTCTCGTCGAAAAAAGTAATTCTGTCATGACGCCACAGAGTTGTTCAGTTTTCTGCATAAAGTGGTCTGTGAAGTAAAACATTTCTTTTACATTCCCTCCTCTATATGAAATCGTCAGCGAATCGAAACTCGTGCAACTATAATAGAAACAATTCGTTGCAAGGAAAAAACTCACCCATGCCAACGTTTTTCCACCAAGGCTGCTGGCCTTGGCCATCTGTAGTAGTACTGGAACCTTGCTGATTGACCACACTTTCTGCATCGCCAACTTGCCGCCTGGCACTGACTTCCCTCCGATTCATATCCCAGGTCTTGCTGTGGGGTTTGGCCTTGAGTCTGCCTGTCCTGGCAGCCATGGTCATACCCGCAATGAGATCCCCTCCTCCCGGTGTCTCGAAACTCTTTTTTGTTGCTGTGGCGGTCAATCCTTGAGATGAATGCGTCGATGATGATGACGACCGTACCATATCACCATGCCATTCATCCCTCATGACAGGTCGTTGTCACTGCAGAGGCTCCGATGAGGAAGATAAACGGTTTAGATGGAGGTAGACATCCGTGCCATAGCCTTCCATCGAGATCAGTTTCAAATCACCTCCAAAGTATCGCGCATACAGTCGGGAGATGGGGAGGCCATATCCAAAGCCCGCCATGGGAGCTTTGAAGTCAGATTTGTTGAAATCCGGATCCAGATTGGGCGTTTGATCCACGGTCGTGTACATGTACGTCCACACCAGAGGAATGGCGCTCCGGGGGATTCCGCCCCCTTCGTCACTAATCTTGATGGTGATGTCTTCTCGGCCCTCTGAAATGATCACATCTGTCACCGGGAACTCCTCCTTTTCCGCGCCATGTGTCTCCACCACGGCTCGGAGACTGTTCTTGAGGGTTTCAAACAACATGTGCGACAAATGTCCAGGCACATACATGAAATTAAGATCCGCCGGACACACCAGTCGGACCTTGGGGGCATCGAACAGGCCATAGTGATCCTCGCAGACGAAGCGGGCATTCTCAATGGCCTCTTGGGCCAATTCTCGGACGTTGGTTTTGGTACAAATTATCCCTACATAGTGTGGATCGCTCTGTGATCTCTGGTCGGACAGGGCAATGTGCTGTCCAATTAGCATACGGATTCCTATTCGTGACATGTAGAATCGATCCAAAAACGCCTGGATATTATGATCGATTTGCATTCGTTGTCGTTTGCGCTTATATTCCAGAATGCCCTGGGCAATCGTCGTCACCACGCTATCGTGACGGCGTTTGATGGTCTCGAGGGTTTTGGCGAATCGAGAATTGTAGTCGTTCAGCTCTGGTGGCCAGTCTCCGTCATCTGCTGCCGTGAAATATCTGCGCGTCGCTGTGACTTTTCTTTGCCCACCACTGCCGTTCCCGCTACCGTTACTCCCCAGACTCGCATCGGACTTGTATTGCCCCGGCTTCACACTGGGATTGGTCGTTGTTTCACTTAATATGCGCGCATTCTTGCCACTTGCTTTTGCGGGCTTGATCAAGCGCTCTCTAATCTCGGTACTGAGGCTCGGCTTCGGTAAGGATATGATTTCCTGCAGACACACGCAGCACACGCGAATGGTCAGCCTCATGAGAGCAAAAGCAAGCGGCATTCCCCGCTGCTCCATATGCTGATTGTATATCCATCCATACCTCGAATGACTGTGCGTACCAGTCCTGCACCTTCTTGATGCTCTCCATATCATTGAGGCCATCGGGAAGGTCTCCCAGCTCTTGTACACGGTGCGCGAGACGAATGGGTAGCTCTTCGGAGAGGAATTGGGAGGCTCGGAACAAGGTGCCTGGGCGCAAGAAGAGTATAGATTAGCACGGAGAGCTCATGGAGGAAGTTGGTCGCGTGCCCCCGCCCACGTGCCCAGCGCTCGTTGTTCGGCCAGTGAGGTGAGCATACATGTACATACCGATGGAGGGATTGCTTCCAAACTGCACCATCTGCCTCAGACTCACGCCGGTCGCGGGGAAGTTGGAGTAATGCTTGATCGTCTCCATCAACTGGGCTATACCATTGCACATGTCAGCGCCATTTCCTTTTCTCTTCTCTCTCTCTCGCTCTCTCTCTCTCTCTTTCTCTCTCCTTCCCTCCCTTCCTCCCTCCCTCTGTCTCTCTTCTTCTCTCCAGTCGCGGAGGGAGGGGTGGGAGGGCAATGTGCACAAAAGTAAAGGATATACTGACCAGACTTCTTCCACGACATGCTGGGCGGGCGAGCTGCAGGTCGTGGGGGGAGCGACCAAGAGAGCCGTGTGGTGTGTGGATGTGGCCAGGAAAGGAAAGGGAAAGGGAAAGCAGCGGGCAAAGCAAAGCAAACAATGAATGACTCCCACTCTGGATGTCAGTTGGAGGTAGGGTTAGTCGGTAGGGTAGTGTGTGACTAGTACACTTCCTAGTACTGGTGTGTATAGAGGGTTGCTGTAGTGTAGAAAGAAGCTCTCGGATAAAAGGTAATTGCGTCGTCCTTCTCCAAGCTCGTGATAGAGATATATAGCCGCAATCAATCCATTTCTCCGCTCCGACTACCGACTATATTAGGTATCCTACTACCACCGACTACCGACCATTTTACTACGACGGTACTAGATAATAGGTACTGTCTCCGCTATTATGTTGGGGAGGGAGGGAGAGAGAGTATCAAAAACAACCCGAGCATCCTAGGAGGTAGACTTTCCCTGGAAACATTGAGTACGGACCCGCCCCCCCGTCCGTTTAACTTCCTCCGAGGTGCGGAGTCGCTGTTTAATATGTTACTTTATAGACCGGGGGGGAATTACCTTCTAGTACCTGAGAAATCAACAGTTCAACACCCTTTCCAAGGAAACTAATCATGCGGATTCAATAGGAGCAGTAGGTCAGTCAGTACATAAGGTAGGTAAAATCACCGATCCGACGAATAGGGATCTGAAGTTTGCACTATCATTTGTGGGCTTTTCTTTTCTTTCTTTTCTTTTTTTTTCACATGCATCTGTCTCCTCTTGTTCCACTGAGTTCCAGTTAGAGACGTGCGTATCTATGCCAAGAAGTGGTTACAAATACACCTATGTACCAGGTAGGTACCTAGGTAGTATGGATGCACATGAAATATTTGAATCGAGAAAAGAGTGTGCTGCATTTCATCTGCCTGCGTACTGTACAATCAGGTACCTTAATACTAGGTAGGTATAGGTATACATACCTACAATGCGAAAACATCACCGGAGTTCTACGCCAAAGCGAGTCACCAACTTACTGCGTATACTCTCATGAAAAGCATTCGCTTCCTCCTTGGTCAGAGTCTTTTCCAGACTGCGATATGTAATTCTGTAACACATGCTTTGCCTTCCCGTCTTGGGATGCTGGAAGCTATCGATAAGCACCACATCTTCGACGTTGTCACCGGCTGTGTTGCGTACCACCTCCATCAGGTCATTCTCGTGGAAACATGACGCCTCCAATGTCGGAGGCTCTGTGCTTTGTCCACCTGCAGGCGAGGGCGCAGAAGATGTAGATGCAGGTGTACCCGCCACGATGGGTCCGCTGGTTGGTACCCAGAAAGTGACATCTCTATGCGCGGCGGGATGTTTGCTAAATGGTTTGAATCGTCGTGTTGGCTTGGACTCGTCGAACTGACTCAAGAAGCGGGAGTCTTTGCTCCAGAATAGTCGAATGTCGGGAATACCAAACAGGAGCATGGCAATTCGCTCGAGTCCGATGCCAAACGCCCAGCCGACCCTAGAAGACTGATCTGCTCGGATGAGAAGAGGTTGGTCGATGACACCACATCCTAGCACTTCGAGCCAGTCGCCGCGCCACCAGACCTCCAGCTCCCACGATGGTGAAGTGTGTGGAAAAAATGCCTCCACCCATCGCACCTTGAGTGGTTCCCGCTCTGCCTCCGCTCCCTGTCCGGCAGCAGCAAGGGCTTTGTCTGCCTCCGAGAAAATGGCAACGACCATGTTCTCGAGAGATCGCTTCAGATGTGTCGCTACAGCTTCAGCTTCCTCGGGAGTGTGATGCTCCGTTTGCAGCGGATTCTTGACAGGGTCGAATGTAGGATTAGGATCGTCCACAACCAGATCATGTTTCGGAATATTATCCAAATCTTTCGTAATGTGCTCTGTCAGGGCTCTGCTGTCGGCGAAGTCCTTACGATCCCATGTCAGGGCGCCTTCCATCTGATGAAAGACGGGATAGTGGCTTCGATCGACGGCATCTCGCCGATACACGTCTGCTGAAATCGTGTAGCCATCGCTCGTGTTGGCTCGAAAGACATCGACCTCGTGAGCAGATGTATGCGTTCGCAGTACGGTATCTTGGTTGATGTAGTATGTGTCGGTCTTGCTGCGCCCTGGATGGTCTGGAGAGAAGCCTAGAGAGTCGAAGTTTTGCTGGACGCTGACAACTGGGGTCAGGTCGTTGTGGTTCTTGAACTTGGGGAATCGTGACTCGATCAGCTTCCTCGTGATGGAGAGAGGATGATTTTCTTGCACGTGCAATTTTCTGCCATAGTTGGCTAGGATCGAAGGAGGCACATTCGTCCAATCGTCAGTGGGATAGGATGTGCCCCCGATGTTGAGCGACTTCGGTTTAGCATCTGCAGCCGCATGAGGAGGTTAGTTGGATATTATTCCCGCGGTATCGCTCCCTCTTCCGCTGTGGAAATACTGAGCTCCGCGAAGCTTGTGGTGATCCTTGCGCTTGGACTGTGAAGACAGCTCTTCAAGCAGAACACGATATGCAGAGAAGCCGATGCCGAAATGGAAAGACGTCGCAGTCAAGACTTCCGAGGTCTGTTCGACTCACCAGTGGATGCATAGCATTTACAGCACGCCGTTCTTGTCCGAAGCAAGACGCGTATGCTCGATGGCAGTGCCCATATCGATGCAACTGGCGCGCCTAGTCTTCCCATCTTCCTCTTGTGCCGCTCGAGGCTTCAATGAGCCGCTGATGACGGACAAGCAAAGTCGTCGTGGTGGTACCTCCTATGTCATTTCTCTGCTTGGTTTGCTCTGCCATTGTTTATTCCCGAAAGAACGCCTCCCCCATGGGTTCTAGTTCTATCGGCTTATCTCAGCAGCCATTGCACTTCCCATTCGCAACTCCTTCGCGACATTCCCTTCCTTTCTTTCTGCACTCCTCTCTGGCCCAACCCCTTCACCGCGTCTTGCTCGCGAAGCAATGATCGCACGGCGATGGCGACATCAACACCCAAGAGCCAGGATGTCCAGCGGCAACCAATTCGCTACCCGCTGTGGTTTGGAGGCACTGCAAGCTCTTGCGCAGCTGGTGTGACACACCCGTTGGACCTCAGTACGTTGCACCCTGCTTTCTCAGCTGACGCAGAATCAATTACTGACTGAACGGCGCAGTGAAGGTAGAACTGAACTCCGCTCAGCAATTCGAACGGCCCGACTCACACTCTCAAGGTTAGGCTACAGATGCAACCACATGATGGCACTCGCAAAGGCTTGGTTGGCATGTTTACACATGTGGTGAAGAGCGATGGGATATCAGGACTATACAGAGGGGTATGTCTCTAGCCATGGTCACCAATCCGAAAGACATTGGTTGACCTGACATATTCTATGTGCTAGCTGTCTGCGTCGCTCCTACGCCAGATAACATACAGCACAGTCCGATTCGGAGTCTACGAACAACTCAAACAAACCTACGATGATGGATCGAAACCATCTATATCAAAGCTGATCGCCATGTCGTCGGCCTCTGGATTTCTTGGGGGTATTGCCGGAACACCAGCAGATATCCTCAATGTCCGCATGCAGAACGATGCCGCACTCCCACCTGAGCAGAGAAGGAACTACAAACACGCGATCGACGGTCTTATTCGAATGGTGCGCGAAGAGGGTGCTGCAAGTCTGTTCCGTGGCGTGTGGCCCAACAGTGCTCGCGCCGTCCTCATGACAGCGTCGCAGCTGGCGAGTTACGATGTCTTCAAGAGCCAGTTGCTGGAGCGTACGAGTCTGAAAGATGGTCTGACTGTGCACTTTTCGGCGTCATTGATGGCCGGGTTCGTGGCTACCACGGTGTGCAGTCCCGTGGATGTCGTCAAGACGAGAATCATGAGCGCACAGACGAAGGAAGGACTGTGGACATTGGTGAAGCGGATCACAGCGAATGAGGGCATTCTGTGGACCTTCAAGGGATGGCTACCCAGCTTTATTCGGCTGGGGCCGCACACAGTTGCGACATTTTTGTTCCTGGAACAGCACAAGAAGATATACCGCAGGTTGCACAACATGGACTAGAAACAGTTGCGAGGCGATGCGTAGTCGCGAATGTCCTAGGGGCGTAACAGCATTGTAGTGGACCCTACAAAGGCCAAAGTCGGCAACCTAGAGGTGGCATAGAGGCAATATAGATCGGGAGGCAACATAGAGGGATTCCTAGACGAATGCATAGAGGGCTCGCATGGAGTTGTGGGCTGAGTGTACATATTGCACCTAGCATCGTTACTGTGATGGAAGAAGCTGAGATTCCCATTTCGATCTGATCTGATCAAGCCGTGGTGACAGCCATCCGGGATCAACGTCTCAAAGAGTGCTGCTACTCTGGATTGGGTAACCTAGAGTACCTTAGGTACCTATAGTCTGAATGACTTCGTGTCAGTACCTAGGTAGGTAGGTAGGTAGGTATGTACCTGGGTAAAGCTAGGGACATGTACTGTATCTAGTGCGAGGAGGTAGTAGGCACGTGTGGATCTCGGAGGTGATGCGGAGTGGATGACCCCTGATGTTCTGTGGTAGAGGCTGCCAAGCCCTTCCGAGCAGACAGCTGGCCCTCGATGGAGACGGAATCGTTGCATGTCCACTACCTGACTACTGCACCTTCACCTTCACCCTCCATCTTCTTCCTCCTCCTCCTCCTCACCCTCCTTACATTTTCACTCCCTCCACCATCTCGCCGAGACTGGACACACGCACACCAGTCTCCTCGAATAGCAGGCCCATAGATCGGAGCGCCTCGAAGCCTCCAACACCACCGGCATCATGTCTGGACGTACGTCAAAAAATCTTTCCCAACTTGAGTGACTACGCATCGGCCACGTGCCACACTCGACGACCAGCTGTGCGCCAGCAGTGCGACTGGATGACATCTTTGCGACCACGCGCTGACCCATTGGCCTTGCAGTCCGCTTCCTCGACCTCGTGAAGCCCTTCACACCCCTCATTCCCGAAGTGCAAGTGCCCGAAACGAAGGTCGCCTTCAACCAACGGATAGTATGGACGAGTGTGACTCTGGTCATCTTCTTGGTGATGAGCCAGATGCCATTGTACGGCATTGTGTCTTCAGGTGAGCAGGAACGATGAGAGAGAGAGGGACAGCAGCGGCAGCAAGAGTAGCATTGACGAGGGACATTAGACACGTCTGATCCCCTCTACTGGTTACGTATGATGATGGCCAGTAACCGTGGAACGCTCATGGAACTGGGAATCACACCTATCATCTCATCCGGCATGGTTTTCCAGCTGCTGGCCGGCACCCACCTCATCGACGTCAACCTCGACCTCAAATCCGACCGCGAACTCTACCAAACCGCGCAGAAGCTCCTTGCCATTATTCTTTCCTTTGGACAGGCCTGTGTATATGTGCTCACCGGTCTCTACGGTCGCCCTGCAGATCTCGGTGCAGGTATCTGTGTGCTTCTGGTTGTCCAGCTTCTCACTGCTGCTCTCATTGTCATTCTGCTTGATGAGCTCCTTCAGAAGGGATATGGTCTTGGTAGCGGAATTTCTCTGTTCATTGCCACCAACATCTGCGAGTCTATCGTCTGGAGAGCCTTCTCTCCAACCACTGTCAACACCGGCCGTGGACCAGAATTCGAGGGCGCCATCATTGCTCTTGTTCACCTTTTGGTGACGTGGCCAAACAAGCAGCTAGCGCTGCAAGAAGCCTTCTACCGCCAGAATCTGCCCAACATCATGAACTTGATCTCTACGATCCTGGTCTTCAGCGCTGTCATTTACTTGCAAGGATTCCGCGTGGAGATTCCAGTCAAGTCTTCCCGTCAACGTGGCATGCGTGGCTCATACCCAGTCCGCCTCTTCTACACCTCTAACATGCCAATCATGCTGCAGTCTGCTCTCTCATCCAACGTCTTTTTGGTCTCGCAAATGCTGTACACCAAGCTTCCAGACAACCTCCTTGTCAAGCTTGTTGGTGTTTGGGAAGCCAAGGAGGGCAGCTCGCAAGTCATGCCCATTAGCGGTCTGGTGTACTACATGAGCCCACCTCTCAACATCAAGGACGCCCTCCTGGACCCCATCCACACTGCTATTTTCGTCGTCTACATGCTTGTCGCATGTGCTGCTTTCAGCAAGACATGGATCGAGGTTTCCGGCTCGAGCCCTCGCGATGTTGCCAAGCAACTCAAGGAGCAAGGTCTGGTCATGGCTGGTCACCGCGACGAAAGCATGTACCGAGAGTTGAAGCGTGTCATTCCCACTGCTGCCGCGTTCGGAGGTGCTTGCATTGGTGCTCTCTCCATTGTCAGTGACTTGATGGGAGCTTTGGGCAGTGGTACCGGTATTCTCATGGCTGTCACGTAAGTTTAATCTCCTGCGCTCGAATCGAAACGATGCTAACGTTGTTGACAGCATCATCTACTCGTACTTTGAAATCGCCGCCAAGGAAGGTGACATGGCTGGTCTGAAGGGTATGGTGATGGGGTAGATATGAAGAAGGACCAAGTTGAAAAGGTGAGACTCATCTTGTGCAAAGGATATACGCATAGCATAGCGTAACAGAGACAGAAAAGCAAGATTTCGTATATGATATGCGAATTCACATTATTGGAATGAAAAGAAGACCTCTTATTGTTCACCATGTTATGATGCCTCCCGAAAAGAAAAGCTCTTCTCTTGTGCAATGTACATGTACGTGTTATATGTATAAGGTACCTTGCCTATTGTGATGTATTCCTCTTCCATCCAGCTTGAATCAATCCTACACACACATTCTCTCTTTCCCTCTCACCATCAATCTTTTCGCAACTCAGAGATGTGTATGCACCGACCTACCGACCTACCGACCTACCTATAGGTATCTATCTAATGTATATAATGTATCTAATATATCACAATCTCCGTATCTTACTTAGGTAAACGGTAAAACTGTCCATTACCTAGGTAAGTCCAGATAATGTACATGATGATCTTATCTTAAGGAGGTACTGACCTAACGTAGAAGAAAAAAAGTTGTGTATCTATAGTAAGGTACGTAGAATTTTATGTATACCTTATATACGTACACATACTTAAGGTAGGTAGATGTAGGTAGGGTAGGGTAGGGTAGGGTAGAGTAGGTAGAGATATAAGGTAGATAGGGTAGAGATATATACCTCCGAATACGTCTTGAATAGGAGGTAAGTTACTGGATTCGAGGGGGGTTTTGTCTGCTAAGAAGATACCTTAGGTATATACTGTAGTTTCTAATTTTTCGTAAGAAAAAAAAAAGAAAAGAAAAAGAAAGATTGATAGGAAAAGGAAAGGCAAGAGAATGAAGATGAAAATGTTTAGAAAAAGAATAGGGAAACAAAATAGGAAAGGAAAAGAAAAGGAAAGGAAAAGAAAAGGAAAGGAAAAGAAAAGGAAAGGAAAA
>NW_016017383.1:609727-625751 GCF_000320565.1 Sphaerulina musiva SO2202
AAAGGAAAGGAAAAGAAAAGGAAAGGAAAAGAAAAGGAAAGGAAAAGAAAAGGAAAGGAAGGAAAAGGAAAGGAAAAGAAAAGGAAAGGAAGGAAAAGAAAAGAAAAGGAAAGGAAAGGAAAGGAAAGCATCTCGAGAAGACCTGCCGAGGAGGAGAAGAGAACAACTTCCACATGCCTTTTTCTTGACTTTTTCTTTTCTTCATAAATCTTTGTAATTCACTTTTCTGAATCTTATCATAAATACATCCGATCCGATCCACACATTGACCGACTCATGCGATTCCTCCTTTTTTTCTTATCAAAGTATCATCGCGAAAATCAATCCTACGAGACCTACCGCTGACGCCGTACCAACAGAGTGTTTCGTCACAGCAGCTGTACCTGTGTATGGAATTGTTCCATTGATTGGCCCTGTTCCTGATCCTCCACCTCCACCACCAGTATTTGCTCCTCCACCTGGAGATGACGAGTCCGTACCGTTTTCTGTAGGCCAACAATACTTCTCCAGACAACCCGTGCACACATCTGGCAGGGCTGTAGTGACGTTCTTGTGGACAATGGCACAAGCGAGACAAGATGCCCATTCAGCAGCAGAGTCATCTGCAGATTGACTTTGCGTGACCATGGCTGTGCCGCCTGCAATGGTACTGTTGATCTGCTCGGGGGTGGCGAGGAATTCGGTCGGGGCATCTGCTAATTCGGTGTTGGGGAGATAGATCAACGTCGCGACAGAGGGATCGTGACATCCGTAGAATTGGGCTCGAGAGGTTAAATTCTGTTGGACTAATTGGTCGGGTGTGGGCACGAGCGGCATTCGGGGGAGACCCTTTTTCTGAGCGGAGAGGTAGGTTTCGTAGACGGAGGTTCCGTTGGTGATGTTGGTGGGAAGTGCGGTGGTGGCGTCTACGACGAAAATGACATCCACGGCGCGTGCGGGCTGGAGCCAGGGGAAGATGGGAATGACTTGTCCACTGTAGCCGCCATCTGTGCCGTAGATGTTTTCCTGTGAGCGGATGATGCCTGCCTCGGAGCTTTGATAAAAGGGGTTGGGAATGATGCCATAGGGATTGGAAGATGATATGTTTGGGAACAGAGTGCTAATGAGGGTGGCTAGAGTGTTGTTGAATTCACTGGAAGTGAAGTTTCCGATCGTGCAAACGTCGTTGGTCTGTAGAGATGTTCGGGTGAGTGCGGGAACTGTACGAATACCAGTTGGGTCTCGTAGACTTACTGGGATGAGAATGTTGGATGAGATAGCGCTGAGGAAGCCTGCATTGTCAAAGCCGACAATGCATTCGCCGATGGAGTCTGAATTCTTCGTTCCCATATACATAGTAGGGTAGAAGGCTCCTACCATTTCGTCAAAGCTTCCGAATTCGGCAGGGGAAATTTCCCAGATAGCTGAATCATTATTGGGGTCGCACATGTTCTCGGCGACATTTGCTTGAGTAATGGTTATAATTGGGTACGGAGCCTCGTGGTCCTGGAAGCTCGACTGCGAGGTGATGTCGGACCAGTGGAGGTCGTTGCCGCCTGATGATGAGATGTAATTGTAGGAAATCGTCTTCCCATATGCATCCAACAAAGTTGTAGGAAATCCAGCAGCACTTTTGTTGCCAACATCTTCGCGCTATCGAGCGGGAGAGTCAGCACGCATGTCATACACTCGGTGATGGCTATACTATACCACTGCTGCTGCATTCGCGAGTGGCGCTGCTACCGCGTTTTGGTAGCTCTCATCCAGTAAAGCAGTCCGGAGCGTAGAAATCTTCTCGAAGTTGTTGGCCATGACTCCGCTCAAAGTGAGAGAGCCGCCAGAAAGAGCTGAGATATAGGTCATACTCTGCAACAGACCTGCGACAGGCGAGTTGCTATTTTCCCGCCCATCGAGTCCATAGACAGCACCGGCAGTGGTCATGCCCGCCTTCGTCCCACCACCACTGAGAGCCAGAGCTAATGTCGGCAATTGCTCCGTACTGAGGCCTTGCAATGCTTGAGCGAGCCATGCTAAGAGTGCTGAAGCGGCCTTGGGAGTCCGTTGCTCAATGTAGGCCTGCTCATCGGCGTTGAGGGAGGAGTCTGCGCTTCTGATCAATGAGGTTGGACATGATGTCGCCGTCGGGACATAGGGATTTGCGGCCGCCTGACGTTTGGCTGGCACAAGCTGGCGGGCGGACACAGCGGTCACCAGAGCAGCAAAGACTGCGGGCAGAAGGTGGACGTGCATGGTGTTGTTGATGTTCGTGCGGACGACATGGCTTCATGATGCTCGAGCGGGCACAGTCTCTCTTAAGCTTCTGAATCGCTACGCGATCCATTGCCGGCCGCACGCTTGAGGTGTGCTGGCACTATGGCACTATAGTGACTTCTGCCGTGGCTGTACCGCAGGTACCGTAGATAGCGTCATCCTTCCAGCCATAGTATACTTCCTAGTGGTAGTCCTACGCCCAGCTCGCTTGGTACTCGCACCACCACTTCTTCTGCCTCGGGACGGGCATCTTCCATCCGTGGCGGTGCTATGCTGTTGTCGATTTCCGATGCAGCGTCGCCCAGTCCGCGGCGTTCATGGTGGTGTATGATCAATACCGTCTTGCCCGGGCCCGCCGCCCTCGAAAGTGCTGCCACGAGGAATCGGGCACATGATTCCCTCTTTGGTCAGCACCGAAGGATCCGTCCAGACTCCACATCCGAGCTGGTTCCCACAAAAGCACTGTATGAGCCAAGCCTCGACCTCAAATAGGGTCGCCGTGGACGAGAGGAGGGTGAATTGACGAGGTGACGAGGTGAGGATGATCCGCTTAGGGAGATGATGGGATGCCCCCGGCCAACACGAGTCATTCGCAACGTCGCATAGATGAATAGCCTCATGGCACCTAGGAGGTAGTACCAGTAGCACGTGTGTCAGATTTCGGTGCCTTGCCTTGCGCCTTACGGTTAGCCAAGCCAAAGTCTGTCCGAGTCTCCGAGATGCGGCGGCGGCCGAGCTAAAACTAAAAAGTTGACCAGACGAACAGGTGAGCTACATGTAGTTTACTCCAGGAAGGCAAAAACGGCATCACGAGACTTCTTCTTAGTCTTCTTCTTCTTCCTCCTCCATCACCACCTTGCCACATCTTCATCATGCTGCAGCAACGGATAGCGCGCTCTCTCCAGACCCTTGCACGACCGTCGCAATCCTCTCGAATCGCCAGAACAGCTACCACGACGCCCTGGCGATCCTCATACAAAGCCCCCGCAGTCGCATCACAAAGCATCGCCGCGCGAAGATGCTACTCGTCCGCCAAAGAGGAATCCGACAAGAAGCAGGAGCAGATCCTCAAGGAGGAAGGCAAGGGCACACAGGATACCGCCACTGAGGGCGCCGCCGCCGCCGCAAAGGAGGAGAATCCTCTGCAGAAAGAGCTCGAGGCCGTCAAGAAGGAGAATTTGGATATTACTGTAAGTGGCAATTCGCAGCGAGTTTCATCCACGCGCGTGCGCCCTTTGTGGATAGAAGCAGATGATTGACGAATATGACCCTCGCAGGATCGTCTAAAACGCCAGATCGCCGAATACCGCAACCTCCAAGAACAAACCAAACGCGAAGTCAAGGCCGCCAAAGACTTCGCGCTGCAACGATTTGCCAAAGACCTTCTGGACAGTGTGGACAACCTCGATCGCGCCCTGGAGAATGTGCCCAAGGATAAACTCACGCCTGAAAACCAGGATCTGGTTAATTTACATGATGGGTTGAAGATGACGGATGAGATTCTGGTGAAGACGTTGAAGAGACATGGAATGGAGAGGATCGATCCCAGCGTGGAAGGAGAGGTGTTCAACCCCAATTTGCACGAGGCGACGTTCCAAGCCCCTCAGCCAGATAAGAAGGACGGGACGGTGTTCTTCACCCAGCAGAAGGGATTTATGTACAACGGGAGGGTTCTCAGGGCGGCCAAGGTTGGTGTGGTGAGAAATTCATGAGTGCACGCACACCCTTCTCCCTTCCACCCGGTGTTGGAACTGGATTCATTTTCACAGAAGCCATGTCTACCTAACAATGTTCATATAAAGGTGACATACACCGGCCAGAGAGCGGCTGGTCCTGTATAATCAAATCTCCCCTCCGGATGCTGGGATGATGGAAAATCAAATAAAAGCATAGCATCGAGCGATGTACTCTATAGCCTGTATGAATATAAGATGTCCACCCAGCAGAGTGCAGCTTGGAGTGCCAGCAGTAGATATAGATGTATGTGTATTGGATTTGTGAAACCAGTAGATACATGTACAGGTAATGTAATCAGTAGGAGGTAGTACCTGGAGGTAGTCTCGTGAGACCGGATGGCAACGGGAAGGAGATGCCAAGGCTGAGCCAGTGTCAGTGTGTTACCAGCGTTGGACGACGTCAACCCCAGCGCCAGCCAAACTCAATCTGGGCCCTCCCGCACTACCGCACCAAGCACTGTCCGCACTTCACATCACACACACTGCCGAGACATCCTGGCCAACAACCCTCCTCCTCCTCTGCGAATTTCGACGCGTTATCTGTCACTCTCACTCCCTCACTCCCTCACTCATTCTTACCCTCTCACCCTCTCACCCTCACTCACTTCACTCTCCCCCTCGAGGAGCCATGATGGACCTGAACCCGCCTCACCTCACCGCGCGCGCTCGGCGATGATCGGAAAGCTGGGAACACGTGCTGTGCAACGGGGGCGACACCAACGACACGACGCCAGTATCGCACAAGCATGAGCAATCATCCGCCTCTGAGGCCACCGCCGCCGCCGAGGTCGCCGTCTGGTCCGCGAACACACTCGTCTCTCTCACAGGACTCATTACGGAGCGAATCTTCTCTTTCCAGCGCCACCATTGATTCGGTCGAAGCAACCGCGTCGAGGCGCTCGCCATTTCTCTCGCAGCAACCAACAGCCAGGCCGTCCACTGCGGGAGGATTAGCATCGACGCAGACTGGCGCGACGATTCAGACCGTTCCTCGACATGTTGCGCGTGGCTCTCTAGATGGGTTCAGAGCCGCTTCACCTATGTCGAGCCAACAGTTGGGCCATCGTGCTCGACAGCACAGTCAAGGATTTTTCGAGCCCTCGCTACCGACTGCGAGTGGCAACGGTAATGCGCTCTCTGCTTCGCAAATCGCGGCTCAGGCTGCATACTCTCATCGAGCTTCGCCGCCACCTTCCCAATTCGAGAGAAAACGCTCCTATCCGGGATTGGCACCCATCAATACCCATGGTCCGCCAGGCAGTCGCCGACCTAGTCATGAACAGAATCCCGTGAATCAAATTTCCACTACTTCTACTCTACCGTATAGCAATGGCTCCGTGGGCGGCAGCAGATTAGCAGCAACCACTGCAGCCAATGTGGCGTTTCCAAATGGCAGAAGCCCTCTTCCATCACCTAGTATTCCGCCATCCATCAATAACCTCAGTCTTGGTCCGGTTCCCGATAAAGAACCAAAATCCAAGACTTCTAGAATGAAACTGTTTGCAAAACCCAAAAACATCGTCTTGTCGAAAGAGAAAGAGAGTAAAGCATTACCGGGTGCGCCATCTCCTAGCAAAACTCCCTCCACAGCGACATTCCTCCGCAATGGGTTTGCAAACGCATCAACGACGAGCCTCGTCGATCCTACAGCAAGCTTGAGCTCACTCTACTCTTCTGCGAACGCATCCACGTCCACTTTGGTTCCCCTCATATCCGAAAAGGAAAAGGAAAAGAGGCACAACTTTTTGACCCGGCAAAAGCATAAGCTTCGCGATGAGCCTGGACAACCACTGCTGTCATCGGCACACTCAAATTCACAGGCGACAGATCCTGGAAAGGCACCTCTGTACTCCTTTACGCCAGATTCTCCCGGTCCAGGTGCCTTTGCCAAGTCAATGTCAGGTTTCGACTTACGGCATGGAGGCCGAGCTTTACGCGACAAGAAGAAAGAGGAAAAGGCCGCTGCTGCTGCGGCACGGCTTGACCTTGTCCCCACCGTGTCGAACACATCGGTCACTGGCGGCACTAGCGATCAATTTCTGGGGCCTAGTAGCTACGAAACGAACTTCATGGGACCTCCGTCAGTCGCACCGAGTCTCTTCGCCTTTCCATCGGACACTGCTGCCCTTCCCGTCACCGCTCAAGCCTTCAGCAACATCGGCGCATCAATGGGTCTTCCTGGTATTGGCCCCGATGATGCATGGCCGTTGCTCAAGGCGCGTCTATTGAATCTATTCTCTGGCGAAAACCTCCGAACTCCCATCGAAGACTTCAACGCGCTGGTCAGTGTACACGTCAAGAGCTGTATCCAGCGTCGTTCGCCCATCGTTCTTGTGGAAGACGTCCGAGAGTTGTTGCAGACTGGTTTCGGCTCTCTGGCTCAGACTTTACGAGGGATTCCCGATGATCGGTTGGTAACTAACCTGGTGGAGATGTGGATCGGTGTATATGGCGCAATCTTGCCCTTTCTACAAGCTGTTTTCCTCCCTCTGGAGCTGGAATTCAAAGGACGAGGCACCATGATGTCCTTGCGAGAAGCTCAGGAGTTTTGGGGTGCGATTCCCGAATCTCTCAAGTTAGATACGGATCATCGCCCTTCCTCTGCTGGAGGCAGTACGATTCGACCCTCTCCCTCCGAACTCCACGAAGAGCTTGAAATCCGTCGACTCACTCTCATTGCCTTTCGGGACGAGGTCATTCTGCCCAGACACGAAATCCTGATGAACATTTTCAGTCGCCTCTCTTTAGACAACATCAATGCTCGAGCCTCTCCTGACCCAGCGGCAGCGAAACGTAGAGGTCGAGATCACGCTCGAAGCGATCCCTCCGCACCGGGCGCGGAACGACCTGGTACAGCAGGAAGTCTCAGTCCACGACTCAGCAGTTTCAATTCTCAAGCTTCGACATTATTAGATGCGGCCAGTATTTCTTCTGGCGGTGGAGATGCCATGCGTAGCAGGGCTACTTCGAACACTTCTGCTGGAAGTTTTGGAACCAATATGCCACATCTGCAATGCCACCCACATCCGCACCCTTCACCTGGCCTCGGACCTGGTTCGTTCAACGTCACCAGTCAACCGGTCCAACAACCATCCTCGCCACCCGTCGCGCTAGCCGACCCTGCCAAGGTTACAGAAACGGTAGCACGAATGTTACAATGCTTGTACGTGCTGGCCTCGTGTCAGACCGGAGACGTCGCACAGGGAAACGTGGAAAGATTGACAAACGCACTCAAGTACAATTGGCTCGGGAGAGGTCGAACCGGAAGGGACCGACGAGGTTGGGTCGGAATCAAAGCTGGAAGGGTTGGAGGTTGGACAGGTGGGCGCATAGAACCTCACCTCAAACCTACTGTTGGATACTGAGAGGGAGTGTGTGTGTAAGAAAAGAGAGAGGACAATAAAAAGCCAGCAGAATCTGGCACGGGCTCCGGGGAGGTTTAGTTTCTTCTGTGACCCCTACTGCCCCTAGATGCTACTACTACGACGACGATTGTGAGACTATGATACCCATTGGAGACAAAAAAAACGAAACGAAAGAAATGGACAGGATAGGATAGGAAGGGAAGGGAAGGGATGGTTCATTCGTAGGCAGAACAGGGATAAGGTCGGCCAATGCATTCAATGATTTGATGTTGCAAACGAAAAAAAGAAAAAAACAGCGAATTATCAACCTAGGTAGGTATGGAAGGAAAGGGCTCTTCTTGAGAGGAAGGAAGGAAGAAATTACTTACTCTAGGAAGGAAACACTAGGTACGAAGAAAAAGATGAAGAAGATTATATCGATATACTCTCTCTCCCTCTCCCTCTCCCTCTCCCTCTCCCTCTCCCTCTCCCTCCTCTCTCTCTCTCCCTCTCTCTTCATCTCTCGTCCAAGGAGAGAGCAAGTTCTAGCTCTGATCCTATCGAGAAATTTTTCTTCTCCTTCTCCTTCTCCTTCTCCTTCTCCTTGATATCAATACCTACATACCATTCACATTTTGTTCTATCGTATCAAACTGTGTAGTATATCGTATTATAGGTATCGTATCGTATTGTATTTGTGCATTGTAAATAAATACAAAGTCCATATCCATCCAGCAAGATGTTCAAGCAAGATCCTCAAGTACGGTATAGTATAGTATAGTATAGTACAGTATAGTACTACTACCTAAGTATCCTACCCGACTGACTGATTGACCAAACAACAACAACAAAACTCCGCATGTCCATCCATCCGTCCGTGCAATGCATACTTGAGGTGCCACCGGACGCATCAATATTGTTAATAACACGTCTTACTTACTTTCTTTCTTTCTACCGTGTATGATGGATAATACTAACAGATCAATATGTGGATTTTCATCACCTTTCCCTTTGCCTTTCCCTTCCCCTTTCCCATTCCCTTTCCCCTTCCCCAATGAGACGCCCCGTCGCCTGCCTGTGCATGAACTCCAGGGTGTAGTGTCACAATCACGGCTAAAAAAATTGTGGTGTATTCGTTCCCTTCCCGAGCTTCTCTACCCTATATCCAACTATCCGCGAACTACCTGATGCATTTGGTTTTTTTTTCTCTTTCCAACCAAGTGTCTATTCATTAAGCATAGATTGGACACTGTTCCACTTTTGCTTCAAAGCATCGTGATTTGCTACCGCCTGTAGGTTCCCATGTTAGCAACCCCACACGTTGGTATGGTTTGTAGATGTGTAAGAATATCACACGTACCTGTGCATGAGCCATTTTGGCATTTACCAATTCATGCTCCATCTCGGCCATTTCCTCCTTCAAACCTCGGTTTTCATTCTGTACTTCAATGTTTCTCGTCATGATACGGTCCATTTCTGCCTTCAATCGATCTTCCACCTCGGCAGGTTGTGCGTCGACCATTTTTTGCAGCTCGACAACCTGGATCTTGAGAGCCTCATTGGCGTCCAAAAGGGAGTCATTTTCCACTTTCAACGTGACCAAATCTTGGGCAATGGTGACATGTTCCGTATCGTGCTGCTGAGCGCGCTCCTCCAGTGCCTTGACCCGGGTCGTGAGAGTAGCATTCGTGGTGCGCAAATGCTCGATTTCTGCTTCGCGCTCGCGCTCTGCACGCTGCGACTCATCCCATTCTGCCGCGTACGCCTTGAGAGTGTCGTCGCACAGCTGAATGCTGCACGCGTCTCGGACCATGTCGTCCGCCCGATATACCTCTTTGTCGGCACCGCCAGTAACGGAACCGAAGAAACCCGAGTTTAAGAGGGAAGAGGCGGAGGGAGATTTGTCAATGTAGGCGTCAAATAACTTCTCCTTAAGAAAGTTGGTGAGTTGGCTCATATCCTTAATGTCCAGGAGAGCTTGACGGTTGCGCTGAATCAGCACAATGCCAAACTTCATGATGGCGGTGAGACCCTCGCTCAGGATCAAATCGTAGATTCGGAGGGTGAGCTGGAGTGGAAAGCGGTACACGAATAGTGTCAGGAACCATTGTGTGGCGTATAAGTGGGGGTCGACGTTCCGCCGTTTCAGATGGCAGTATACCGCGGGTTCGTAATCCTCCAGTAACTTTTCGAATTGATATAGTCGCAGATGCAAACCTCTCATATCCGGCGTGAACATGCTTCGCAGGTCATACTTACTCATGAGCCGGACGAGGAGCGTGAACGCCTCTTCTTCCGCCATGTTGAACAAGAGTGGCATGGCGATGAAATTGATGCCCTGTGCGTATCCCACGCCCTCGTCGAAGAGAGCATAGGCCTTACAGACGCCAAACAGACCATCTTGCAGTCCCGCAGATTGTGTATACTTGCTGTACGACGTCCGGGTGCCCATGTCGCGCCGGATTGCTTTTTCCAGCTTCCGCAGCGCTGCAATTTCTCGTTTTTGCTTCTCGGCCAGCAACTTGGGCTGGTTGTCCGGAGAATGACCCTCCACCGATGTGGGCGGTGTTGCAGCACCAGAAGCAGCGCTTACAGAATGACTAGAATGTTGACTAGACGCATCCGAGGCCACTCCTTCTTTCTCCGTACTCGACCCCGAATTGGATTCTACGATAGAGTCCGCCCGCACATTGATATCCGCTACAGAGCCCGCCCGCGAGCTCGGATGCTTTTTGTGCTCCGCCTCTGTCCCTCGAGCTTTGAGGGTCCGGTATACGGCTTCGAGTTCCTCATTCTTACTCTCCGCGAGCACCTGCCATACCACCCCACGGATGGCCGGAGGAATGCCCGCTGTAATGGCGGTGCGTATCTCATCGCCACTGGTCCTCGCGACTGCAGAAGGACCTTGTGAGACCAGTTGCTGCCACAAATCCCAATTGACTGCAATTGGTTCTGGTGGAGGGCCCGCAGACATGCCAGACGCGGTACCCGGGGGCAGCTTCGCGTCGAGCGTGGGAGACCGGACTCTGCCACCTGAATTGCGAGGGCTAGCGGGAGGGGATGTTGCGTTGTCGCCTGCAGGGGACACGGCCGCAGAATCCTCGTCTTCCTCGTGCAACGTGTCGCCATTCGTCTGTGGGCTACCAAACTCTTCTTGCCTCCGTAGGCTCGAGAACTGTTCCTGTAGGCTCGGTTTCAAGCCATCGTGTCCTGATGCGCCTTCGCCGTCTGTGGAGGCCGTTGAGGCGGTTGTGTTCCTCCGCTCGGATACAAAACTGCCCTGTCGAGATGGAGGGGATCGAGCGGGCTTCCGTATACTGCCCATCCGGCCTAATAATGCACCAAAGCCCACCGAGGCCTTCCGCGCGAAGCCCGGGCGTGGTGGCGACGATGCCATGCGTTCGGTAGATTCGCGAGACTCGAGATTCGACCTGCGCTCGGCAGTCTTAGGAGGCGGCTGCACTGGCAGTGCCACGTCGCCCGAGAGACCGCGCGTGGTGCGGCCAGGGGACTCTGGAGCGGTTGTGCCAGGCGACATGTGTGGTGATGTGTCTGTTGTCGACCGGTGGTCGTTGACATGGTCCTTGCGATTCTCTGGAGCGGTTGTGCCAGACAACATGCGTGGTGATATGTCTACTGTCGACCGGCGATCGTTGACATGGTCCTTGGCATACTCTGGAGCGGACACCTCTGGTGCTGAGCCGTGATTATTGACGTCGTCCGTGAGAGCTATGGGAGCGGCGATCTCCAGTGTCGGGCCTTCCGCATTGTTGCCATTACTGATGCCTAATCCTCCGCCATGGCTGATGCCCAGTCCTTCCATTCCGCCCTCCTCTCCGCTCTTGTCACCAGCCCCACCACCACCTCCTCCTTCTTCTCCTTCTCCTGCTCCTCCTCCTCCTCCTCCATTGAGCTTTTCCTCCACGGCAGCCGGTTTGGCATCAGGGACAACAGGCTCGTGGGTCGTGGATTGCGGAGATGATGCGGCATCTTCAAATGTGTCGTTCTCGTGGTCGTCTTTGTGGCTGCCATTGCTCTCGCCGTCGGCTTCTTTGAGCCGCATTTCCGAGGCCATGTCGGCCACTGATGTTACACGAATGGAGATGCCACTGCTTTTGCGGTTATTGCCCCTAGACGCTGGACTTCCTTTGCCCGGACGATGCGACTTTCGACGATCAGGAATGCCAGGAGCCTGATTGCGTTGGCTCTGGGGAGATGGGGTGTGGGACGGGGAGGGTGAGACGTGGCCAGAGTCTGAATCGGGGTCCTTTGTTGTAGTAGTAGCAGTAGTAGTAGCTGTTACTGGAGGTGATTCTGTTTCTTGATCTGTTGCCGTGGAACCATGGTCGGTCTCCGAGTTCTGTTCTACAGAAGCCACCACTGTGTCCAGCCGTGTCTCTCCCGCAGATGCAGCTGCAGAAGCCGACATGGCTTTTGTCTCCTGCCTGGGCCTGGGTGGTGTGCGCTGGTAATCGCGCTACCTCGTGACACGTGCACGCTGAGGGTCTCGTAGACCGAGCACTACTAGTGAGTTATTAGGCAGTACAGTAGGTCGATAGACAGCAGCGAAAAAAAACACCGGCTGCAATGAGGAAGAGGTAATTCGGTCGTTCTACAGTACAATCTAAGACACAGCCAGCCGCCATAGGAGGTACTTCAGGCTGTCCTTTTTGCTTTCAGAGCTGATGAATGGCAGGCCAGGCCAGGGGGCCCAGGGCACAGTGCACACGCATCGTCTAGTCGACCATGTGCTGGGATCGAGTGGGCTGTAAACACGCTACTGTACGACGCAACGGCCGCCGACGCAGCCAGAGCCTACGGTGCCTGTTTCTGCTCGCCCACCAGTGACGACTCTCCCGGTGGCAGCACGGTGATGCAGTACATGTCTACAGGACCTCCATGTGGGTGATGTGATTGATCTGCAGTGCATGGCAGACAGTTCTAGTAGTGAGTGCCACTGAGTGGTACCTGTTGTGGCTGAAATATAGGCAACGTCAACAGTACCTAATAATGGAGTGTACACAAGTTCATGTATACCTCAGTGATGTCCAAACCTTAGTAAAATAGTAAAAGTAATTACTAATAAGTAATTACTTTTTACTAATCCCTTGGTTACTTTTACTTTTACTTTTACTTTTACTTATGACCTTCGAGGATTAGTAATTAGTAAAAGTAAAAGTAAAATAGTAACGATGATTTTACTAATTTCGGCTATACGTACCTATATATTTATAAGAAATAAGTAGTTTAGGAGGGATATATAGTAAGTAGAGGATATATTATATATATATATAAGCTATCTATATAGCTCTAATAGCCTATATTACGCTATGTCTATTACGCTATATATCTATTGCGCTATATATCTATCGCGCTATATATCTATCGCGCTATATATCTATCGCGCTATATGTCTATTGCGCTATATGTTCATTGCGCTATATATCTATCGTACTATATATCTATCGTACTATATATCTATTATACCGTATATCTATTATACTATATATCTATTATACTATATATCTATTATACTATATATCTATTACGCTATATATCTATTACGCCGTATATCTATCGCGCCGTATCTATCGCGTCGTATCCGTTACGCTATATCCGTCGCCGTTTCTATAATTCTATTTCTTAATTGCCTAACTAGTTAGTAGGTATCTCTGTCTCTATCTCTATCTCTATCTCTATCTCTATTTCTATTCCTATCTCTATCTCTATCTCTATCTCTTAATTACCTAGGTATTTCTATCTCTAAGCCTATTTCTTAATTACTTAGGTAGATATCTCTATCTCTATCTCTTAATTGCCTAGAGACCTTATCTTGTCTTAGTTCTTCGAAAAGTAGGTAGGTATAGTACGTATAATGTGCCTTAGGCAAATTTAGCCTCCTAAGTCCTACTATTTAGAATTTTTACTCCCGCTATATATAATTCCCTCTAAAGCCTTTACCTCTTTAAATACCTAGTAGTATAAGTATAAATATAAATAATATAAAGAAGTATAGAAACTATACTATACTATACTATACTATACTATACTATACTATACTATACTATACTATACTATACTATACTATACTATACTATACTATACTATACTATACTATACTATACTATACTATACTATACTATACTATACTATACTACTTACGTTACTAATTAGTAAATGTATTTACTAATTAGTATTACTTTTTACTTTTACTTTTACTTTTACTTACGACCTTCCGTTAGTAATTAGTATTAGTAACGTATTTTACTTATGACCTATATTAGTAAAAGTAAAAGTAAAAGTAATTACTAATTACTTATTTTAGAGTTTGGACATCACTGGACTATACCTCACCTACATGTACCTATAAGGTGGTGTATATAATGTACCTACTGGCGTCCTGGACTCACGGCTGGTTGCCCAGTATCCAAACTTCTATTGTTCTCTCGGCAGATGGACCCCAACAGCACAACATCGGAAACCGGCCTGCATACAACTATCCCCTGGCCGGCTTTTTCACGCATATTTACGTACGTACGTAGGCTGGCTGCTGCACTGGAGACCGAAGGCCGGAGAAACCAACAGAGGACTAGAAACACAAAGGCGCAACATCGCGACCGAGTGAGAGGAGGAGTTAATGTACCTATAGTGTACTACCTCCGTAATACTGTAGGAACAGGCTAAGGCTGCTGTACGACGTCCTATCGCTATCGACAGGCTATACCAGGTACCTGGGGGGAAAGGGGTTCCTATTACTCGACTACGATACATGTGTTGTCTATCCAACTCGACCTACTAGGGGCAAAAAACAATAATAAAAATCATAATCATAATAATAATAGGAGGTACAGTGGTACTGTACCTCGTACTCGCCAAGAGGGCAAGCACTAGAAGCGGAACTAGTTTCAGAGTAGCCCTAAGAATAATCCCTTACCAAACACTCCTGTGTATCGTCACGGCCATGATACTAAAATGCCGTTTCCCTTCACACTACCCACCACGAGTTCGGTGCTGTTGTCCGACTTCTTCGACAGCGTGACACACCCCTCGCTGCCGCTGACTGCGACCACCAAACGCAGTGTTCTCAAAGATGTCTTGAAGAAGCACAAGCGATTGTCCCCTCCTGCGCGCGAGACCAATCTCCCCGCTGTCCAAAATGCCGTGCAAGGCTATTTGCCATATTTGCTGGCACTCAACGCCGGCTCGGGCTACCGAGACGTCGGGCCAGAGAAGCTGGACGTGGAGATCAAGCGAGTGCTGGAAGTTGAATGGCGGAGCATCTTGTCGACCTCGCTGCCAGCTCGCGAGACTCCACGGGCCAAGTTGACGGGTGTGCATCACGAGATCGCCTTCACGCTCTCCACCCTTGCCTACACCTCCTCGCTGCTGGCGAGATCGCAGCTACGATTGCTGTACGGTACCGATGTCCTGAGCTCCGACCAACGGACATCCATTATTGCCACTGCCATGAAGCATCTCATGGAAGCTCATGGCATTCACACCTACTTACTCTCTCTCCCCTCGTCCTCCACCTCCGCCTCCCTAGATAGTGCACCCATCGATATCCACTCCTCCACCATCTCCGCTCTGGCCTCTTTGGCACTAGCCGAAGCCACCATCATCGTCGTAGCCAAAGACGACCCCTACACTGCAGCCGTCTCCGAAGTCCGCAATGCAGAAAACAAAGACTGGATGTTCAAAGCTCCCTCCATCCCCAAAGTGCGCGCTCACCTGTACGCCCGCTTCTGTCTTGCTGCAGCAGAACACGCCAACACTGCCAGCAGCCTTTTATCCGGCACAAAAATCGACGAGGATCTGCTCAAATACGCCACTCATCTCCGCAGCACAGCCCGAGGAAAAGCCGCTCGATTCCTGGCCATCGATGCGGAATTAGCTTCCAAAACCGGCGAAGCCCTTGCCTGGCTCAAAGGCGCGCGAAAAGAACTCGGTCTTCCCATTGAGGCGGCCAGCGAAGATGGCAACAATCGACGACGAGGCCTCAAAGGTCTGAAACAAACCTGGCAAGAAAAACGCGAAGACCGCAAAATCGAATCTGCCGGCAAAGAATGGGGAATGGACGCCGGTCGCCTCGAAGAAGCCCGCGTAGTAGAAATGTTAGAATCGAAATGGGATCGAGAGAATAATACCATTAACATTCAAATCGTCCCGCCCTGGGAGCCCTTACTCGCGAACATGCCGAGTGGGAGAGAGTATCATTCCCAAACAGCATGGCGACCGATGGAGATGGATCAAGATGTATTGGTGAGAATGCGTGCTCCGCCGGAGCCCGAGGAGAGGGCCTTTCGTGGGGTGGAAGCTGACAGTGGAGACGAGGAGGAGGAGCAGGGGGCAAAGGGAGAGAATTCGAATAAATCGGCGGCAATTGGGGCTTTTCCAGGAACTGGTGGCGAGTATAGTAGAAGTGGCACTAGTACTAGCTATTACTGATCGAAAGAGAGAAAACAACAAACAAAAAAGTTATGATTTGACGAAAGCTGGCTGCTGGAGCAGTCTTCGAATATCAATCAGCTCCAGAAAAAAAAAGTCTCACAAAACCATCTGATTTGCATAACCCCATAACTACCCAAGGTACCTTCCGAACCCCATCATCAACAACAACCATATCCCCAAATCCTCTCTCTCTCTCTCTCTCTCTCTCTCTCTCTCTCTCTCTCTCTCCCCCCCCCCCCCCCC